>NC_090172.1:40284775-40394775 GCF_024679245.1 Pseudorasbora parva
GTTTTATCAAGCAACAAAACATCTCTTCTACTGTAGGGTCCCATGGCCAAAGCCTAGCTTCCTACAAAAACTGTGTGGGTTCTAGCCAGGATGTAACTTGAATTGTTAATGTGTTTTTGAAACACTAAATTTTTATTAGAGGATGCTTTAGGTAAGCCAGGCTTAGTAGTTTACTCACAAGTCTGTAGTAGAGTTACATGAAAGTGAGACCTTTTTGGAAAAAAAATGATTGTTATTGGGAGATTATTTATTGAGGCCAGTTGGGTGTTTTCAAACTAGCAGAATATATGGAAGAGAGTTGCTATAGTTTGAATACGCTGTAATGCAATACAGGTGGTAGCTCATTCTGAGGGGCATTTTGAGCCCCTTAGAATTTGCTGCCTTTCCATATGGACCGTTTTATCAAGCAACAAAACATCTGTTCCACTGTGTGGTCCCATGGCCAAAGCCTAGCTTCCTACCAAAACGATGTGGTTTCAAGCCAGGATGTAACTTGAATTTTTAACGTTTTTTTGAAACACTAAATTTTTATTAGAGGATGTTTTAGGTAGGCCAGGCTTACTAGTTTACTCACAAGTAAAAAAATTGATTGCTATTGAAAGATTATTTATTGAGGCCAGTTGGGTGTTTTCAAACTAGCAGAATATGTGGGAGAGAGTTGCTATAGTTTGAATACACTGTATTGCAATATAGGTGGTAGCTCATTCTGAGGGGCATTATGAGCCTCTCAGAATTTGCTTCCTTTCCTTATGGACTGTTTTTTTCAAGCCAGAACACGTCTGTTCTACTGTAGCTTTCCATGACCAAAGCCTAGCTTCCCACCGAAACTGTGTGGGTTCTAGCCAGGATGTCATGTGGATTGGAGTCTGTTTTTTGAAACCCTCGATTGTTATTAGAGGATGCTGTACGCCAGACTTATTTGTTTACTCACAGGTCTGTATTGCAGTTGCATGAAAGTGAGACCTGTTTAGAAAAAAATTGATTGTTATTGAAAGATTATTTAGTGAGGCCAGTAGGGTGTTTTCAAACTAGCAGAATATATGGAAGAGAGTTGCTTTTTTTTGAATACGCTGTAATGCAATACATGTGGTAGCTCATTCTGAGGGGCATTTTGAGCCCCTCAGAATTTGCTGCCTTTCCATATGGACCGTTTTATCAAGCAACAAAACATCTCTTCTACTGTAGGGTCCCATGGCCAATGCCTAGCTTCCTACCAAAACTCTCTGGGTTCTTGCCAGGATATCACGTGGATTGGAGTCTGTTTTTTAAAACCCTCGATTGTTATTAGAGGATGCTGTACGCCAGACTTATTTGTTTACTCACAGGTCTGTATTGCAGTTGCATGAAAGTGAGACCTTTTTGGAAAAAAATTGATTGTTATTGAAAGATTATTTAGTGAGGCCAGTAGGGTGTTTTCAAACTAGCAGAATATGTGGGAGAGAGTTGCTATAGTTTGAATACACTGTATTGCAATTTGGTGGTAGCTCATTCTGAGGGGCATTATGAGCCTCTCAGAATTTGCTTCCTTTCCTTATGGACTGTTTTTTCAAGCCAGAACACGTCTGTTCTACTGTAGCTTTCCATGACCAAAGCCTAGCTTCCCACCGAAACTGTGTGGGTTCTAGCCAGGATGTCACGTGGATTAGAGTCTGTTTTTTGAAACCCTTGATTGTTATTAGAGGATGCTGTACGCCAGACTTATTTGTTTACTCACAGGTCTTTATTGCAGTTGCATGAAAGTGAGACCTTTTTGGAAAAAAATTGATTGTTATTGAAAGATTATTTAGTGAGGCCAGTAGGGTGTTTTCAAACTAGCAGAATATGTGGGAGAGATTTGCTATAGTTTGAATACACTGTAATGCAATACAGATGGTAGCTCATTCTGAGGGGCATTTTGAGCCCCTCAGAATTTGCTGCCTTTCCATATGGACCATTTTATCAAGCAACAAAACATCTCTTCTACTGTAGGGTCCCATGGCCAATACCTCGCTTCCTACTAAAACTCTGTGGGTTCTAGCCAGGATATCACGTGGATTGGAGTCTGTTTTTTGAAACCCTCGATTGTTATTAGAGGATGCTGTACGCCAGACTTATTTTTTTACTCACATGTCTGTATTGCAGTTGCATGAAAGTGAGACCTTTTTGGAAAAAAATTGATTGTTATTGAAAGATTATTTAGTGAGGCCAGTAGGGTGTTTTCAAACTAGCAGAATATATGGAAGAGAGTTGCTATAGTTTGAATACGCTGTAATGAAATACAGGTGGTAGCTCATTCTGAGGGGCATTTTGAGCCCCTCAGAATTTGCTGCCTTTCCATATGGACCGTTTTATCAAGCTACAATACATCTGTTCTACTGTAGGGTCCCATGGCCAAAGCCTAGCTTCCTACCAAAACGATGTGGGTTCTAGCCAGGATGTAACTTGAATTTTTAATGTTTTTTTGAAACACTAAATTTTTATTAGAGGATGTTTTAGGTAGGCCAGGCTTAGTAGTTTACTCACAAGTATGTAGAGTTACATGAAAATGAGGCATTTTTGGAAAAAAAATTATTTCTATTGAAAGATTATTTATTGAGGCCAGTTGGGTGTTTTCAAACTAGCAGAATATGTGGGAGAGATTTGCTATAGTTTGAATACACTGTAATGCAATACAGGTGGTAGCTCATTCTGAGGGGCATTTTGAGCCCCTCAGAATTTGCTGCCTTTCCATATGGACCGTTTTATCAAGCTACAAAACGTCTCAGGTTACGTATGTAACCCTAGTTCCCTGAGGGAACGAGACGCTGCGTCGAAACGCTGTGAGAACGCCTCTGCGTTAATGCTTCGTGAAGCGCCTGTAGAACCATTCCATCGGAAAAAAGATCGATCGTCGGCGTGATGACGTCATCGACCGCAAGCTATAAAACGTCCGCGAAAACAAACAGGAACTAACTTCTGATAAAGCCTGAAGTAAGTGATCACGGACACGCTGGGAGTATGGCAAAGCGACGCAGCGTCTCGTTCCCTCAGGGAACTAGGGTTACATACGTAACCTGAGACGTTCCCTTTCGGGGAACTCGAGCTGCGTCGAAACGCTGTGAGAACGCTTATACCCACATCGCCATAGGACCAAGTGTCTCGTATGTGTGAAGCCGAAGCGCACACGGTTACGAGAGAACCTGTGCCCCTACTGTAGATGCCAGGTCTAGTTCATAGAACCTGACGAAGGTTAACGGAGACGACCATCCGGCCGCGTTGCAGATATCGTGGAGGGAAGCCCGCCACAAGAGTGCTTTTGAAGCAGCCATACCCCTGGTTGAATGCGCCCGGACAGCCAGTGGAGACGGCTGCCCGGCCGCTTCATAAGCAAGTGAGATGGCCTCGACCACCCACTTGCTCATCCTCTGCTTGGATACTGGAGCCCCCTTCTTAGGGGGTCCGAAACAGACAAATAATTGTTCAGATTTTCTCCACAGGGCAGCTCTGTGGACATATGTATCCAGTGCCCTCACAGGACACAGCAGATTTAACCTTTCCTGGTCTGACGTCTTAAACGGAGGAGGACAGAAGGCTTGTAGAGTGATGGGGCCCCGTGGGCTCGTAGGAACCTTGGGGACATAACCCGGCCTGGGATGCAGAAATGCTTTCACCATCCCTGGCGCAAACTCTAGACATGAGGGCCCTACTGTTGCCACGAAGGAAGCGTGTAATTAGAGGGTGTCTTCCCAAAGACACTCCACCGAAAGGGACGTGGAAGGCACCCAAGGCCGCCACGTACACCTTTATTGTGGAGGGGGTCAACCCTGCCGAGAACCTTGCCTGCAGGAACTCCAGCACTGTACCAACCGGGCAGTTAACTGGGTCCCACTGGCGTTCTCTGCACCATGCTGAGAAAAGTCTCCATTTCAAAGCGTACAGCTTCCTTGTGGACGGAGCTCTGGAGTGTAGGATGGTCTCTACGACCTCGGCCGAGAGACCTTCCTCTATGAGCCTAGCCCCCTCAGAGGCCAGGCCCACAGTTTCCACATCTCCGGGCGTGGGTGCAGGAATCTCCCGCCCGCCTGAGAGAGTAGATCCCTCCTGGTCGGAATCTCCATCGGAGAGCCTTCCAGGAGAGATATCAGGTCCGAAAACCATACTCGGGTCGGCCAGTTCGGAGCCACTAGAAGTACCTGGGCTCCGTCCCGGCGTACGCTCTCCAGAACTCCTGGAAGCAGGACAATCGGGGGGAAGGCGTACAGAGGCAGCCTCGGCCACTCCTGTACCATGGCATCCAGCCCCAGCGGGGCCGGATGGGTCAGAGAAAACCACTGCGGGTAGTGGGAATTCTCCGCCGAAGCAAATAGGTCTATTTCTGCTTTCCCATAAACCTTCCAAAGGAGCTCCACCACCTCTGGGTGGAGTCTCCATTCCCCGGGCCTCGGCCCCTGTCTCGACAGGCTGTCTGCTTCCTGATTCAGGGCCCCCGGGATATATACTGCCCTGATTGACAGCAATTTCCCTTGGGCCCACAGGAGGATCCGATGTGCCAATTTGTCCAACGGACGAGACCTCAGACCCCCCTGGTGATTTATATAGGCGACCACGGACGTGTTGTCTGTCCTGACTAGTACGTGGTGGCCCCTGAGGTCGGGCAGGAACTGTTTCAATGCAAGAAACACTGCGAGCATCTCTAGCCGATTTATGTGCCAGTGCCGCTGATGTTCCTGCCATAGACCCTGGGACGAGCGACCACTCATGGTCGCCCCCCAGCCCGTGAGAGAGGCATCTGTCGTTAGCGTTACGCGACGAACATGAGCCCCCAACACGGGACCCTGAGATAAAAACCCCGGGTTTTTCCACATGACCAGAGCACGTAGGCATCGCCGCGTGACTTTGATCGTGCGGAGCGGGTTTCCCCTCGGGGAGAACCCTTTTGTTTTGAGCCACCACTGCAGTGGCCTCATGTACAGTAGGCCAAAAGGTATCACGTTGGACGCTGCTGCCATGAGACCTAACAGTTTCTGGAACTGTTTCACAGTGACGGCTCGGCCTAGCTTCTGCTCTTTGACGGCTGCCAGGATCGATGCTATGCGTGTTGGCGATAATTGCGCCCGCATAATTACAGAATCCCAGTTCACACCTAGAAAAGTGGTTCTCTGAGCCGGAGAAAGCACACTCTTCTTGGCGTTCAGCCTCAACCCCAGCTTCGACATATGGGCGAGAACAGCATCTCGATGCTGAACCGCCATCTGCTCTGTATTCGCTAGAATCAGCCAGTCGTCGATATAGTTCAGAATGCGGATGCCCTGCAGACGCAGCGGCGCCAGAGCTGCATCCACACACTTTGTGAACGTGCGGGGTGACAGTGCTAGACCGAAGGGAAGTACACGATATTGGTATGCCTCTCCCCCGAAGGCAAACCTCAGGAACTTCCTGTGATGTGGAAGGATGGAGACATGAAAATACGCATCTTTGAGGTCTATGGTGACAAACCAATCCTCCGACTTGATCTGCGATACAATCTGTCTGAGTGTAAGCATCTTGAATTTGAGCTTGGCCACCGAGCGATTCAATAGCCGCAGATCTAATATCGGCGTAAGCCCCCATCCTTCTTCGGCACGATGAAGTAACGGCTGTAAAAGCCAGACTCCCTGCTGGAAGGGGGAACCCTCTCTATAGCCCCTTTTTGCAGGAGTGTCTCTACTTCCTGTGCCATTACCAGAGCCTGCTCCGGGCCCACCTCTGTAGGTAGGACACCGCAGAAAGGAGGTGGCCGACTTCTGAATTGAATGGCGTACCCCTTTTCTATTATCTGCAGGACCCAATGAGATATATTTGATAGACGTTTCCACTCGTCTAGAAAGTCTACTAAGGGAACCAGCCTCTCGAGGCTGGCCTCTGGTGTATTTTGAGCAACAAGCACAGTGCCCTGAAGCGGCGGACCGGCAGGGAACAACTGACTTGACTGCTCGGGGGCCCCCCGAAGGGGGTGCGGACCACCCTCGGGTGGCCCGCGGAGATCGACTGCGCCCCGGCATTGCGGCGGGGTTGGCAGCGCGGCCCCCCTGAGGGTGCCGTAGGGAAACGGGTACCGTTGGCAGGGGTAAACACCGTTTCCCTACGGGGGGAACCACCCTCGGCGTCCTGACGCTTCTGGCGTCAGGAACGCTTCGACGAGGCCTTCTTGGCGATCAGGACTGTCCGCAGATCAGCCCTGCCCCTCGAAGGCCTCGTCTGAGAGCGCCGCCCCTCGTCCCCGCGCTGAGGGGGAGCTCGGGCAGCGACGCTCTGCTTTTGCTGAGCCCTGTGTGAGGAGCTCGTACTCGGTTTGGGCTGCTTGGTGTTATCAGCAGCAGCCCCAGGGACCTGGACCCGGAGAGGGAGAAACTGCTTGAGCGCCGCAGCTTGCTTTTTCGACTCCTGGAACCTCTCGGTGACAGAGTGGACTGCGTCACCGAAGAGGCCTCCAGGAGAAAGCGGCGCATCAAGCAGAAAGGCTTTCTCCCTCTCCTTGATGTCTGTGGGGTTCAACCATAAATGTCTCTCCGTGGCCACCAATGCTGCCATGGAGCGGCCAACACATCTGGCCGTCTCCTTGGTGGCCCGGAGAGCTAAATCAGCTGATGTTCTAAATTCAGCGACAATATCTCCCCCCACAACATCGCTACCGTCCAGATCCCTCAGCAGGTCAGCCTGATATGCCTGCACGATAGCCATCGTGTGCAGGCATGCAGCTGCCTGACCCGCTGCCAAGTACGCTTTACCCACCAACGCCGACGTTGTTTTTAAAGGTCTGGTGGGTAAAGTCGGGGCCTTAAGGGACGATGCCGATGAAGGCGAGAGATGGCTCGCAAGCGTCTCTTCGATCTTTGGCATCGCCCCATAACCATACTGTTTCAGCCCGCTGATGTTGCTGTAGACCGAAGTCTGCGGGCTGAAAACACGATATGATGCCGGTCTCCTCCATGATCTTGCCACCTCGGTGTGCAAGTCATGGAAGAACGGCAGGCCCCGCCGCTGAGGTTCTGAAGCGCGAGATGGCAGGAATCGTTCGTCTAGCTTACTATGACGTTTTCTTCCTGCCTCAGATCTTTCAGTGGGCCAGTCGATGTTTAATCTGGCCACTGCTCGCGTCAAAACCTCAACTAGCTCCTCACTAGCAGGGGACTGAAGTGGCGAGTCTTCAGTCTCGATGCTTTCAACGTCCACCTCCTCAGAGCTGGACAGATGAAGCACCGGCGACTCTCTCGGGGGGGAAGAAACCGCCATGCGTGCTTCCATGCCCCGAGAAGAGCCGCTGGATGGAGCAGGTGAGGGCAGAGATAAGGCAGCGCCCGTCTCTAACCCCTCTGCAACATCCAATTGTGATCCCCACGACTGCAGCCTTCGCTCCGCCTCGGCGGCAGCGGGACCAGAGCCGCGGGGAACACGAGCCGAGGCACCCTCCTCAAAGAGTGCCCGGCGGGAGCGCAGCGTTCTCAATGGCAATCGCTCACAGTGCTCGCAAGCAGCCCCCTCGAGGGCTGCCTGGGCATGCTGCGCTCCCAAGCAGGCTACACAAAGAGAGTGTGTATCCCCGCTCGTGATGTAGCGTGGGCAGGGATGAACACACCTCTTAAAACTGCTTTCACTCGCCATATTCACTCTATCTATTTTATTTTCTCTTTGTTTGTTAATATATACTGAAATATTTAACAAAAGGGTGGAAAATCTCTGATATAGACAGACAAAAACACCAAATAGACACACAGGTTCACACAGATCGCTTGCTGAAGGCTCAGAAGCTAGTTCCTGTTTGTTTTCGCGGGCGTTTTATAGCTTCCGGTCGATGACGTCATCACGCCGACGATCGATCTTTTTTCCGATGGAATGGTTCTACAGGCGCTTCACGACGCATTAACGCAGAGGCGTTCTCACAGCGTTTCGACGCAGCTCGAGTTCCCCGAAAGGGAACATCTGTTCCACTGTATGGTCCCATGGCCAAAGCCTAGCTTCCTACCAAAACGATGTGGGTTCTAGTCAGGATGTCACGTGGATTGGAGTCTGTTTTTTGAAACCTTTGATTGTTATTAGAGGATGCTGTAGGTACGCCAGACTTATTTGTTTACTCACAGGTCTGTTTTGCAGTTGCATGAAAGTGAGACCTTTTTGGAAAAAAATTAAATGTTATTGAAAGATTATTTAGTGAGGCCAGTAGAGTGTTTTCAAACTAGCAGAATATGTGGGAGAGATTTGCTATAGTTTGAATACACTGTAATGCAATACAGGTGGTAGCTCATTCTGAGGGGCATTTTGAGCCCCTCAGAATTTGCTGCCTTTCCATATGGACCGTTTTATCAAGCTACAAAACATCTGTTCCACTGTATGGTCCCATGGCCAAAGCCTAGCTTCCTACCAAAACGATGTGGGTTTAAGCCAGGATGTAACTTGAATTTTTAACGTTTTTTTGAAACACTAAATTTTTATTAGAGAATGTTTTAGGTAGGCCAGGCTTAGTAGTTTACTCACAAGTATGTAGAGTTACATGAAAATGAGGCATTTTTGGAAAAAAAATTGATTGCTATTGAAAGATTATTTATTGAGGCCAGTTGGGTGTTTTCAAACTAGCAGAATATATGGAAGAGAGTTGCTATAGTTTGAATACGCTGTAATGCAATACAGGTGGTAGCTCATTCTGAGGGGCATTTTGAGGCCCTCAGAATTTGCTGCCTTTCCATATGGACCGTTTTATCAAGCAACAAAACATCTCTTCTACTGTAGGGTCCCATGGCCAATGCCTAGCTTCCTACCAAAACTCTGTGGGTTCTAGCCAGAATATCACGTGGATTGGAGTCTGTTTTTTGAAACCCTTGATTGTTATTAGAGGATGCTGTACGCCAGACTTATTTGTTTACTCACAGGTCTGTATTGCAGTTGCATGAAAGTGAGACCTTTTTGGAAAAAAATTGATTGTTATTGAAAGATTATTTAGTGAGGCCAGTAGGGTGTTTTCAAACTAGCAGAATATGTGGGAGAGAGTTGCTATAGTTTGAATACACTGTATTGCAATATAGGTGGTAGCTCATTCTGAGGGGCATTATGAGCCGCTCAGAATTTGCTTCCTTTACTTATGGACTGTTTTTTCAAGCCAGAACACGTCTGTTCTACTGTAGCTTTCCATGACCAAAGCCTAGCTTCCCACCGAAACTGTGTGGGTTCTAGCCAGGATGTCACGTGGATTGGAGTCTGTTTTTTGAAACCCTCGATTGTTATTAGAGGATGCTGTACGCCAGACTTATTTGTTTACTCACAGGTCTGTATTGCAGTTGCATGAAAGTGAGACCTTTTTGGAAAAAAATTGATTGTTATTGAAAGATTATTTAGTGAGGCCAGTAGGGTGTTTTCAAACTAGCAGAATATGTGGGAGAGATTTGCTATAGTTTGAATACACTGTAATGCAATACAGGTGGTAGCTCATTCTGAGGGGCATTTTGAGCCCCTCAGAATTTGCTGCCTTTCCATATGGACCGTTTTACCAAGCTACAAAACATCTGTTCTACTGTAGGGTCCTATGGCCAAAGCCTAGCTTCCTACCAAAACGATGTGGGTTCTAGCCAGGATATCACGTGGATTGGAGTCTGTTTTTTGAAACCCTCGATTGTTATTAGAGGATGCTGTACGCCAGACTTATTTGTTTACTCACAGGTCTGTATTGCAGTTGCATGAAAGTGAGACCTTTTTGGAAAAAAATTCATTGTTATTGAAAGATTATTTATTGAGGCCAGTAGAGTGTTTTCAAACTAGCTGAATATGTGGGAGAGATTGGCTATAGTTTGAATACACTGTAATGCAATACAGTGGGTAGCTCATTCTGAGGGGCATTTTGAGCCCCTCAGAATTTGCTGCCTTTCCATATGGACCGTTTTATCAAGCAACAAAACATCTGTTCTACTGTACGGTCCCATGGCCAATGCCTAGCTTCCTACCAAAACTCTGTGGGTTCTAGCCAGGATATCACATGGATTGGAGTCTGTTTTTTGAAACCCTCGATTGTTATTAGAGGATGCTGTACGCCAGACTTATTTGTTTACTCACAGGTCTGTATTGCAGTTGCATGAAAGTGAGACCTTTTTGGAAAAAAATTGATTGTTATTGAAAGATTATTTAGTGAGGCCAGTAGGGTGTTTTCAAACTAGCAGACTATGTGGGAGAGAGTTGCTATAGTTTAAATACACTGTAATGCAATACAGATGGTAGCTCATTCTGAGGGGCATTTTGAGCCCCTCAGAATTTGCTGCCTTTCCATATGGACCGTTTTATCAAGCAACAAAACATCTCTTCTACTGTAGGGTCCCATGGCCAATGCCTAGCTTCTTACCAAAACTCTGTGGGTTCTAGCCAGGATATCACGTGGATTGGAGTCTGTTTTTTGAAACCCTCGATTGTTATTAGAGGATGCTGTACGCCAGACTTATTTGTTTACTCACAGGTCTGTATTGCAGTTGCATGAAAGTGAGACCTTTTTGGAAAAAAATTCATTGTTATTGAAAGATTATTTATTGAGGCCAGTAGAGTGTTTTCAAACTAGCTGAATATGTGGGAGAGATTGGCTATAGTTTGAATACACTGTAATGCAATACAGTGGGTAGCTCATTCTGAGGGGCATTTTGAGCCCCTCAGAATTTGCTGCCTTTCCATATGGACCGTTTTATCAAGCAACAAAACATCTGTTCTACTGTACGGTCCCATGGCCAATGCCTATCTTCCTACCAAAACTCTGTGGGTTCTAGCCAGGATATCACGTGGATTGGAGTCTGTTTTTTGAAACCCTCGATTGTTATTAGAGGATGCTGTACGCCAGACTTATTTGTTTACTCACAGGTCTGTATTGCAGTTGCATGAAAGTGAGACCTTTTTGGAAAAAAATTGATTGTTATTGAAAGATTATTTAGTGAGGCCAGTAGGGTGTTTTCAAACTAGCAGAATATGTGGGAGAGAGTTGCTATAGTTTAAATACACTGTAATGCAATACAGATGGTAGCTCATTCTGAGGGGCATTTTGAGCCCCTCAGAATTTGCTGCCTTTCCATATGGACCGTTTTATCAAGCTACAGTACATCTGTTCTACTGTAGGGTCCCATGGCCAAAGCCTAGCTTCCTACCAAAACGATGTGGGTTCTAGCCCGGATGTAACTTGAATTTTTAACGTTTTTTTTGAAACACTAAATTTTTATTAGAGGATGTTTTAGGTAGGCCAGGCTTAGTAGTTTACTCACAAGTATGTAGAGTTACATGAAAATGAGGCATTTTTGGAAAAAAATTTATTGCTATTGAAAGATTATTTATTGAGGCCAGTTGGGTGTTTTCAAACTAGCAGAATATATGGAAGAGAGTTGCTATAGTTTGAATACGCTGTAATGCAATACAGGTGGTAGCTCATTCTGAGGGGCATTTTGAGCCCCTCAGAATTTGCTGCCTTTCCATATGGACCATTTTATCAAGCAACAACACATCTGTTCTACTGTAGGGTCCCATGGCCAATGCCTAGCTTCCTACCAAAACTCTGTGGGTTCTAGTCAGGATGTCACGTGGATTGGAGTCTGTTTTTTGAAACCCTCGATTGTTATTAGAGGATGCTGTAGGTACGCCAGACTTATTTGTTTACTCACAGGTCTGTTTTGCAGTTGCATGAAAGTGAGACCTTTTTGGGGAAAAAATGATTGTTATTGAAAGATTATTTAGTGAGGCCAGTAGGGTGTTTTCAAACTAGCGGAATATGTGGGAGAGATTGGCTATAGTTTGAATACACTGTAATGCAATACAGTGGGTAGCTCATTCTGAGGGGCATTTTGAGCCCCTCAGAATTTGCTGCCTTTCCATATGGACCGTTTTATCAAGCTACAAAACATCTGTTCTACTGTAGGGTCCCATGGCCAAAGCCTTGCTTCCTACCAAAACGATGTGGGTTCTAGCCAGGATGTAACTTGAATTTTTAACGTTTTTTTGAAACAATAAATATTTATTAGAGGATGTTTTAGGTAGGCCAGGCTTAGTAGTTTACTCACAAGTATGTAGAGTTACATGAAAATAAGGCATTTTTGGAAAAAAATTGATTGCTATTGAAAGATTATTTATTGAGGCCAGTTGGGTGTTTTCAAAATAGCAGAATATATGGAAGAGAGTTGCTATAGTTTGAATACGCTGTAATGCAATACAGGTGGTAGCTCATTCTGAGGGGAATTTTGAGCCCCTCAGAATTTGCTGCCTTTCCATATGGACCGTTTTATCAAGCAACAAAACATCTCTTCTACTGTAGGGTCCCATGGCCAATGCCTAGCTTCTTACCAAAACTCTGTGGGTTCTAGTCAGGATGTCACGTGGATTGGAGTCTGTTTTTTTGAAACCCTCGATTGTTATTAGAGGATGCTGTAGGTACGCCAGACTTATTTGTTTACTCACAGGTCTGTTTTGCAGTTGCATGAAAGTGAGACCTTTTTGGAAAAAAATTGATTGTTATTAAAAGATTATTTAGTGAGGCCAGTAGAGTGTTTTCAAACTAGCAGAATATGTGGGAGAGATGTGCTATAGTTTGAATACACTGTAATGCAATACAGTGGGTAGCTCATTCTGAGGGGCATTTTGAGCCCCTCAGAATTTGCTGCCTTTCCATATGGACCGTTTTATCAAGCAACAAAATATCTCTTCTACTGTAGGGTCCCATGGCCAATGCCTAGCTTCCTACCAAAACTCTGTGGGTTCTAGTCAGGATATCACGTGGATTGGAGTCTGTTTTTTTTTTGAAACCCTTGATTGTTATTAGAGGATGCTGTAGGTACGCCAGGCTTAGTAGTTTACTCACAAGTATGTAGAGTTACATGAAAATGAGGCATTTTTGGAAAAATATATTGCTATTGAAAGATTATTTTTTGAGGCCAGTTGGGTGTTTTCAAACTAGCAGAATATATGGAAGAGAGTTGCTATAGTTTGAATACGCTGTACTGCAATACAGGTGGTAGCTCATTCTGAGGGGAATTTTGAGCCCCTCAGAATTTGCTGCCTTTCCATATGGACCGTTTTATCAAGCAACAAAAAATCTCTTCTACTGTAGGGTCCCATGGCCAATGCCTAGCTTCCTACCAAAACTCTGTGGGTTCTAGTCAGGATGTCACGTGGATTGGAGTCTGTTTTTTTTTGAAACCCTTGATTGTTATTAGAGGATGCTGTAGGTACGCCAGACTTATTTGTTTACTCACAGGTCTGTATTGCAGTTTCATGAAAGTGAGACCTTTTTGGAAAAAAATTGATTGTTATTGAAAGATTATTTATTGAGGCCAGTAGAGTGTTTTCAAACTAGCTGAATATGTGGGAGAGATTGGCTATAGTTTGAATACACTGTAATGCAATACAGTGGGTAGCTCATTCTGAGGGGCATTTTGAGCCCCTCAGAATTTGCTGCCTTTCCATATGGACCGTTTTATCAAGCAACAAAACATCTGTTCTACTGTACGGTCCCATGGCCAATGCCTATCTTCCTACCAAAACTCTGTGGGCTCTAGCCAGGATATCACGTGGATTGGAGTCTGTTTTTTGAAACCCTCGATTGTTATTAGAGGATGCTGTACGCCAGACTTATTTGTTTACTCACAGGTCTGTATTGCAGTTGCATGAAAGTGAGACCTTTTTGGAAAAAAATTGATTGTTATTGAAAGATTATTTAGTGAGGCCAGTAGGGTGTTTTCAAACTAGCAGAATATGTGGGAGAGAGTTGCTATAGTTTAAATACACTGTAATGCAATACAGATGGTAGCTCATTCTGAGGGGCATTTTGAGCCCCTCAGAATTTGCTGCCTTTCCATATGGACCGTTTTATCAAGCTACAATACATCTGTTCTACTGTAGGGTCCCATGGCCAAAGCCTAGCTTCCTACCAAAACGATGTGGGTTCTAGCCCGGATGTAACTAGAATTTTTAACGTTTTTTTTGAAACACTAAATTTTTATTAGAGGATGTTTTAGGTAGGCCAGGCTTAGTAGTTTACTCACAAGTATGTAGAGTTACATGAAAATGAGGCATTTTTGGAAAAAAATTTATTGCTATTGAAAGATTATTTATTGAGGCCAGTTGGGTGTTTTCAAACTAGCAGAATATATGGAAGAGAGTTGCTATAGTTTGAATACGCTGTAATGCAATACAGGTGGTAGCTCATTCTGAGGGGCATTTTGAGCCCCTCAGAATTTGCTGCCTTTCCATATGGACCATTTTATCAAGCAACAACACATCTGTTCTACTGTAGGGTCCCATGGCCAATGCCTAGCTTCCTACCAAAACTCTGTGGGTTCTAGTCAGGAAGTCACGTGGATTGGAGTCTGTTTTTTGAAACCCTCGATTGTTATTAGAGGATGCTGTAGGTATGCCAGACTTATTTGTTTACTCACAGGTCTGTTTTGCAGTTGCATGAAAGTGAGACCTTTTTGGAAAAAAAATGATTGTTATTGAAAGATTATTTAGTGAGGCCAGTAGGGTGTTTTCAAACTAGCGGAATATGTGGGAGAGATTGGCTATAGTTTGAATACACTGTAATGCAATACAGTGGGTAGCTCATTCTGAGGGGCATTTTGAGCCCCTCAGAATTTGCTGCCTTTCCATATGGACCGTTTTATCAAGCTACAAAACATCTGTTCTACTGTAGGGTCCCATGGCCAAAGCCTTGCTTCCTACCAAAACGATGTGGGTTCTAGCCAGGATGTAACTTGAATTTTTAACGTTTTTTTGAAACAATAAATATTTATTAGAGGATGTTTTAGGTAGGCCAGGCTTAGTAGTTTACTCACAAGTATGTAGAGTTACATGAAAATAAGGCATTTTTGGAAAAAAATTGATTGCTATTGAAAGATTATTTATTGAGGCCAGTTGGTTGTTTTCAAAATAGCAGAATATATGGAAGAGAGTTGCTATAGTTTGAATACGCTGTAATGCAATACAGGTGGTAGCTCATTCTGAGGGGAATTTTGAGCCCCTCAGAATTTGCTGCCTTTCCATATGGACCGTTTTATCAAGCAACAAAATATCTCTTCTACTGTAGGGTCCCATGGCCAATGCCTAGCTTCCTACCAAAACTCTGTGGGTTCTAGTCAGGATATCACGTGGATTGGAGTCTGTTTTTTTTTTGAAACCCTTGATTGTTATTAGAGGATGCTGTAGGTACGCCAGGCTTAGTAGTTTACTCACAAGTATGTAGAGTTACATGAAAATGAGGCATTTTTGGAAAAATATATTGCTATTGAAAGATTATTTTTTGAGGCCAGTTGGGTGTTTTCAAACTAGCAGAATATATGGAAGAGAGTTGCTATAGTTTGAATACGCTGTAATGCAATACAGGTGGTAGCTCATTCTGAGGGGAATTTTGAGCCCCTCAGAATTTGCTGCCTTTCCATATGGACCGTTTTATCAAGCAACAAAATATCTCTTCTACTGTAGGGTCCCATGGCCGATGCCTAGCTTCCTACCAAAACTCTGTGGGTTCTAGTCAGGATGTCACGTGGATTGGAGTCTGTTTTTTTTTGAAACCCTTGATTGTTATTAGAGGATGCTGTAGGTACGCCAGACTTATTTGTTTACTCACAGGTCTGTATTGCTGTTTCATGAAAGTGAGACCTTTTTGGAAAAAAATTGATTGTTATTGAAAGATTATTTAGTGAGGCCAGTAGGGTGTTTTCAAACTAGCAGAATATGTGGGAGAGATTTGCTATAGTTTGAATACACTGTAATGCAATACAGGTGGTAGCTCATTCTGAGGGGCATTTTGAGCCCCTCAGAATTTGCTGCCTTTCCATATGGACCGTTTTATCAAGCTACAAAACATCTGTTCTACTGTAGGGTCCTATGGCCAAAGCCTAGCTTCCTACCAAAACAATGTGGGTTCTAGCCAGGATGTAACTTGAATTTTTAACGTTTTTTTGAAACACTAAATTTTTATTAGAGGATGTTTTAGGTAGGCCAGGCTTAGTAGTTTACTCACAAGTATGTAGAGTTACATGAAAATGAGGCATTTTTGGAAAAAATTTTATTGCTATTGAATGATTATTTATTGAGGCCAGTTGGGTGTTTTCAAACTAGCAGAATATATGGAAGAGAGTTGCTATAGTTTGAATACGCTGTAATGCAATACAGGTGGTAGGGTAGATCATTCTGAGGGGCATTTTGAGCCCCTCAGAATTTGCTGCCTTTCCATATGGACCGTTTTATCAAGCTACAAAACATCTGTTCTACTGTATGGTCCAATGGCCAAAGCCTAGCTTCCTACCAAAATGATGTGGGTTCAAGCCAGGATGTAACTTGAATTTTTAACGTTTTTTTGAAACACTAAATTTTTATTAGAGGATGTTTTAGGTAGGCCAGGCTTAGTAGTTTACTCACAAGTATGTAGAGTTACATGAAAATGAGGCATTTTTGGAAAAAAAATTGATTGCTATTGAAAGATTATTTATTGAGGCCAGTTGGGTGTTTTCAAACTAGCAGAATATATGGAAGAGAGTTGCTATAGTTTGAATACGCTGTAATGCAATATAGGGGGTAGCTCATTCTGAGGGGCATTTTGAGCCCCTCAGAATTTGCTGCCTTTCCATATGGACCGTTTTATCAAGCAACAAAACATCTGTTCTACTGTAGGGTCCCATGGCCAATGCCTAGCTTCCTACCAAAACTCTGTGGGTTCTAGCCAGGATATCACGTGGATTGGAGTCTGTTTTTTGAAACCCTCGATTGTTATTTGAGGATGCTGTACGCCAGACTTATTTGTTTACTCACAGGTCTGTTTTGCAGTTGCATGAAAGTGAGACCTTTTTGAAAAAAAATTGATTGTTATTGAAAGATTATTTAGTGAGGCCAGTAGGGTGTTTTCAAACTAGCAGAATATGTGGGAGAGAGTTGCTAAAGTTTGAATACACTGTAATGCAATACAGATGGTAGCTCATTCTGAGGGGCATTTTGAGCCCCTCAGAATTTGCTGCCTTTCCATATGGACCGTTTTATCAAGCTACAATACATCTGTTCTACTGTAGGGTCCCATGGCCAAAGCCTAGCTTCCTACCAAAACGATGTGGGTTCTAGCCAGGATGTAACTTGAATTTTTAACGTTTTTTTGAAACACTAAATTTTTATTAGAGGATGTTTTAGGTAGGCCAGGCTTAGTAGTTTACTCACAAGTATGTAGAGTTACATGAAAATGAGGCATTTTTGGAAAAAAATTTGATTGCTATTGAAAGATTATTTATTGAGGCCAGTTGGGTGTTTTCAAACTAGCAGAATATATGGAAGAGAGTTGCTATAGTTTGAATACGCTGTAATGCAATACAGGTGGTAGCTCATTCTGAGGGGAATTTTGAGCCCCTCAGAATTTGCTGCCTTTCCATATGGACCGTTTTATCAAGCAACAAAATATCTCTTCTACTGTAGGGTCCCATGGCCAATGCCTAGCTTCCTACCAAAACTCTGTGGGTTCTAGTCAGGATATCACGTGGATTGGAGTCTGTTTTTTTTTTGAAACCCTTGATTGTTATTAGAGGATGCTGTAGGTACGCCAGACTTATTTGTTTACTCACAGGTCTGTATTGCAGTTGCATGAAAGTGAGACCCTTTTGGAAAAAAATTGATTGTTATTGAAAGATTATTTAGTGAGGCCAGTAGGGTGTTTTCAAACTAGCAGAATATGTGGGAGAGATTGGCTATAGTTTGAATACACTGTAATGCAATACAGTGGGTAGCTCATTCTGAGGGGCATTTTGAGCCCCTCAGAATTTGCTGCCTTTCCATATGGACCGTTTTATCAAGCTACAAAACATCTGTTCTACTGTAGGGTCCCATGGCCAAAGCCTTGCTTCCTACCAAAACGATGTGGGTTCTAGCCAGGATGTAACTTGAATTTTTAACGTTTTTTTGAAACAATAAATTTTTATTAGAGGATGTTTTAGGTAGGCCAGGCTTAGTAGTTTACTCACAAGTATGTAGAGTTACATGAAAATGAGGCATTTTTGGAAAAAAATTGATTGCTATTGAAAGATTATTTATTGAGGCCAGTTGGGTGTTTTCAAAATAGCAGAATATATGGAAGAGAGTTGCTATAGTTTGAATACGCTGTAATGCAATACAGGTGGTAGCTCATTCTGAGGGGAATTTTGAGCCCCTCAGAATTTGCTGCCTTTCCATATGGACCGTTTTATCAAGCAATAAAACATCTCTTCTACTGTAGGGTCCCATGGCCAATGCCTAGCTTCTTACCAAAACTCTGTGGGTTCTAGTCAGGATGTCACGTGGATTGGAGTCTGTTTTTTTGAAACCCTCGATTGTTATTAGAGGATGCTGTAGGTACGCCAGACTTATTTGTTTACTCACAGGTCTGTTTTGCAGTTGCATGAAAGTGAGACCTTTTTGGAAAAAAATTGATTGTTATTAAAAGATTATTTAGTGAGGCCAGTAGAGTGTTTTCAAACTAGCAGAATATGTGGGAGAGATGTGCTATAGTTTGAATACACTGTAATGCAATACAGTGGGTAGCTCATTCTGAGGGGCATTTTGAGCCCCTCAGAATTTGCTGCCTTTCCATATGGACCGTTTTATCAAGTCACAAAACATCTGTTCTACTGTAGGGTCCCATGGCCAAAGCCTAGCTTCCTACAAAAACTGTGTGGGTTCTAGCCAGGATGTAACTTGAATTGTTAATGTGTTTTTGAAACACTAAATTTTTATTAGAGGATGTTTTAGGTAAGCCAGGCTTAGTAGTTTACTCACAAGTATGTAGAGTTACATGAAAATGAGGCATTTTTGGAAAAAAATTGATTGCTATTGAAAGATTATTTTTTGAGGCCAGTTGGGTGTTTTCAAACTAGCAGAATATATGGAAGAGAGTTGCTATAGTTTGAATACGCTGTAATGCAATACAGGTGGTAGCTCATTCTGAGGGGAATTTTGAGCCCCACAGAATTTGCTGCCTTTCCATATGGACCATTTTATCAAGCAACAAAATATCTCTCCTACTGTAGGGTCCCATGGCCAATGCCTAGCTTCCTACCAAAACTCTGTGGGTTCTAGTCAGGATGTCACGTGGATTGGAGTCTGTTTTTTTTTGAAACCCTTGATTGTTATTAGAGGATGCTGTAGGTACGCCAGACTTATTTGTTTACTCACAGGTCTGTATTGCAGTTTCATGAAAGTGAGACCTTTTTGGAAAAAAATTGATTGTTATTGAAAGATTATTTAGTGAGGCCAGTAGAGTGTTTTCAAACTAGCGGAATATGTGGAAGAGAGTTGCTATCGTTTGAATACACTGTAATGCAGTAAAGTGGGTAGCTCATTCTGAGGGGCATTTTGAGCCCCTCAGAATTTGCTGCCTTTCCATATGGACCGTTTTATCAAGTCACAAAACATCTGTTCTACTGTAGGGTCCCATGGCCAATTCCTAGCTTCCTACCAAAACTCTGTGGGTTCTAGTCAGGATGTCACGTGGATTGGAGTCTGTTTTTTGAAACCCTCAATTGTTATTAGAGGATGCTGTAGGTACGCCAGACTTATTTGTTTACTCACAGGTCTGTATTGCAGTTGCATGAAAGTGAGACCTTTTTGGAAAAAAATTGATTGTTATTGAAAGATTATTTAGTGAGGCCAGTTGGGTGTTTTCAAACTAGCAGAATATGTGGGAGAGATTTGCTATAGTTTGAATACACTGTAATGCAATACAGGTGGTAGGGTAGATCATTCTGAGGGGCATTTTGAGCCCCTCAGAATTTGCTGCCTTTCCATATGGACCGTTTTATCAAGCTACAAAACATCTGTTCTACTGTATGGTCCAATGGCCAAAGCCTAGCTTCCTACCAAAATGATGTGGGTTCAAGCCAGGATGTAACTTGAATTTTTAACGTTTTTTTGAAACACTAAATTTTTATTAGAGGATGTTTTAGGTAGGCCAGGCTTAGTAGTTTACTCACAAGTTTGTAGAGTTACATGAAAATGAGGCATTTTTGGAAAAAAAATTGATTGCTATTGAAAGATTATTTATTGAGGCCAGTTGGGTGTTTTCAAACTAGCAGAATATATGGAAGAGAGTTGCTATAGTTTAAATACGCTGTAATGCAATATAGGGGGTAGCTCATTCTGAGGGGCATTTTGAGCCCCTCAGAATTTGCTGCCTTTCCATATGGACCGTTTTATCAAGCAACAAAACATCTGTTCTACTGTAGGGTCCCATGGCCAATGCCTAGCTTCCTACCAAAACTCTGTGGGTTCTAGCCAGGATATCACGTGGATTGGAGTCTGTTTTTTGAAACCCTCGATTGTTATTAGAGGATGCTGTACGCCAGACTTATTTGTTTACTCACAGGTCTGTATTGCAGTTGCATGAAAGTGAGACCTTTTTGGAAAAAAATTGATTGTTATTGAAAGATTATTTAGTGAGGCCAGTAGGGTGTTTTCAAACTAGCAGAATATGTGGGAGAGAGTTGCTATAGTTTGAATACACTGTATTGCAATATAGATGGTAGCTCATTCTGAGGGGCATTTTGAGCCCCTCAGAATTAGCTGCCTTTCCATATGGACCGTTTTATCAAGCAACAAAACATCTGTTCTACTGTAGGGTCCCATGGCCAATGCCTAGCTTCCTACCAAAACGATGTGGGTTCTAGCCAGGATGTAACTTGAATTTTTAACGTTTTTTTGAAACACTAAATTTTTATTAGAGGATGTTTTAGGTAGGCCAGGCTTAGTAGTTTACTCACAAGTATGTAGAGTTACATGAAAATGAGGCATTTTTGGAAAAAAATTGATTGCTATTGAAAGATTATTTATTGAGGCCAGTTGGGTGTTTTCAAACTAGCAGAATATATGGAAGAGAGTTGCTATAGTTTGAATACGCTGTAATGCAATACAGGTGGTAGCTCATTCTGAGGGGCATTTTGAGCCCCTCAGAATTTGCTGCCTTTCCATATGGACCGTTTTATCAAGCAACAAAACATCTCTTCTACTGTAGGGTCCCATGGCCAATGCCTAGCTTCCTACCAAAACTCTGTGGGTTCTAGCCAGGATATCACGTGGATTCGAGTCTGTTTTTTGAAACCCTCGATTGTTATTAGAGGATGCTGTACGCCAGACTTATTTGTTTACTCACAGGTCTGTATTGCAGTTGCATGAAAGTGAGACCTTTTTGGAAAAAAATTGATTGTTATTGAAAGATTATTTAGTGAGGCCAGTAGGGTGTTTTCAAACTAGCAGAATATGTGGGAGAGATTTGCTATAGTTTGAATACACTGTAATGCAATACAGTGGGTAGCTCATTCTGAGGGGCATTTTGAGCCCCTCAGAATTTGCTGCCTTTCCATATGGACCGTTTTAACAAGCTACAAAACATCTGTTCTACTGTAGGGTCCCATGGCCAATGCCTAGCTTCCTACCAAAACTCTGTGGGTTCTAACCAGGATATCACGTGGATTGGAGTCTGTTTTTTGAAACCCTCGATTTTTATTAGAGGATGCTGTACGCCAGACTTATTTGTTTACTCACAGGTCTGTATTGCAGTTGCATGAAAGTGAGACCTTTTTGGAAAAAAATTGATTGTTATTGAAAGATTATTTAGTGAGGCCAGTAGGGTGTTTTCAAACAAGCAGACTATGTGGGAGAGATTTGCTGTAGTTTGAATACACTGTAATGCAATACAGATGGTAGCTCATTCTGAGGGGCATTTTGAGCCCCTCAGAATTTGCTGCCTTTCCATATGGACCGTTTTATCAAGCTACAAAACATCTGTTCTACTGTAGGGTCCCATGGCCAAAGCCTAGCTTCCTACCAAAACGATGTGGGTTCTAGCCAGGATGTAACTTGAATTTTTAAAGTTTTTTTTGAAACACTAAATTTTTATTAGAGGATGTTTTAGGTAGGCCAGGCTTAGTAGTTTACTCACAAGTCTGTAGTAGAGTTACATGAAAGTGAGACCTTTTTGGAAAAAAAATTGATTGTTATTGGGAGATTATTTATTGAGGCCAGTTGGGTGTTTTCAAACTAGCAGAATATATGGAAGAGAGTTGCTATAGTTTGAATACGCTGTAATGCAATACAGGTGGTTGCTCATTCTGAGGGGCATTTTGAGCCCCTCAGAATTTGCTGCCTTTCCATATGGACCGTTTTATCAAGCAACAAAACATCTCTTCTACTGTAGGGTCCCATGGCCAATGCCTAGCTTCCTACCAAAACTCTGTGGGTTCTAGCCAGGATTTCACGTGGATTGGAGTCTGTTTTTTGAAACCCTCGATTGTTATTTGAGGATGCTGTACGCCAGACTTATTTGTTTACTCACAGGTCTGTATTGCAGTTGCATGAAAGTGAGACCTTTTTGGAAAAAAATTGACTGTTATTGAAAGATTATTTAGTGAGGCCAGTAGGGTGTTTTCAAACTAGCAGAATATGTGGGAGAGATTTGCTATAGTTTGAATACACTGTAATGCAATACAGGTGGTAGCTCATTCTGAGGGGCATTTTGAGCCCCTCAGAATTTGCTGCCTTTCCATATGGACCGTTTTATCAAGCTACAAAACATCTGTTCTACTGTATGGTCCCATGGCCAAAGCCTAGCTTTCTACCAAAACGATATGGGTTCTAGCCAGGATGTAACTTGAATTTTTAACGTTTTTTTGAAACACTAAATTTTTATTAGAGGATGTTTTAGGTAGGCCAGGCTTAGTAGTTTACTCACAAGTATGTAGAGTTACATGAAAATGAGGCTTTTTTGGAAAAACATTGATTGCTATTGAAAGATTATTTATTGAGGCCAGTTGGGTGTTTTCAAACTAGCAGAATATATGGAAGAGAGTTGCTATAGTTTGAATACGCTGTAATGCAATACAGGTGGTAGCTCATTCTGAGGGGCATTTTGAGCCCCTCAGAATTTGCTGCCTTTCCATATGGACCGTTTTATCAAGCAACAAAACATCTCTTCTACTGTAGGGTCCCATGGCCAATGCCTAGCTTCCTACCAAAACTCTGTGGGTTCTAGCCAGGATATCACGTGGATTGGAGTCTGTTTTTTGAAACCCTCGATTGTTATTAGAGGATGCTGTACGCCAGACTTATTTGTTTACTCACAGGTCTGTATTGCAGTTGCATGAAAGTGAGACCTTTTTGGAAAAAAATTGATTGTTATTGAAAGATTATTTAGTGAGGCCAGTAGGGTGTTTTCAAACTAGCAGTATATGTGGGAGAGATTTGCTATAGTTTGAATACACTGTAATGCAATACAGGTGGTAGCTCATTCTGAGGGGCATTTTGAGCCCCTCAGAATTTGCTGCCTTTCCATACGGACCGTTTTATCAAGCTATAAAACATCTGTTCTACTGTAGGGTCCTATGGCCAAAGCCTAGCTTCCTACCAAAACGATGTGGGTTCTAGCCAGGATGTAACTTGAATTTTTAACGTTTTTTTGAAACACTAAATTTTTATTAGAGGATGTTTTAGGTAGGCCAGGCTTAGTAGTTTACTCACAAGTATGTAGAGTTACATGAAAATGAGGCATTTTTGGAAAAAAATTGATTGCTATTGAAAGATTATTTATTGAGGCCAGTTGGGTGTTTTCAAACTAGCAGAATATATGGAAGAGAGTTGCTATAGTTTGAATACGCTGTAATGCAATACAGGTGGTAGCTCATTCTGAGGGGCATTTTGAGCCCCTCAGAATTTGCTGCCTTTCCATAAGGACCGTTTTATCAAGCAACAACACATCTGTTCTACTGTAGGGTCCCATGGCCAATGCCTAGCTTCCTACCAAAAACTCTGTGGGTTCTAGTCAGGATGTCACGTGGATTGGAGTCTGTTTTTTGAAACCCTCGATTGTTATTAGAGGATGCTGTAGGTATGCCAGACTTATTTGTTTACTCACAGGTCTGTTTTGCAGTTGCATGAAAGTGAGACCTTTTTGGAAAAAAAATTGATTGTTATTGAAAGATTATTTAGTGAGGCCAGTTGGGTGTTTTCAAACTAGCAGAATATGTGGGAGAGATTTGCTATAGTTTGAATACACTGTAATGCAATACAGGTGGTAGGGTAGATCATTCTGAGGGGCATTTTGAGCCCCTCAGAATTTTCTGCCTTTCCATATGGACCGTTTTATCAAGCTACAAAACATCTGTTCTACTGTATGGTCCAATGGCCAAAGCCTAGCTTCCTACCAAAATGATGTGGGTTCAAGCCAGGATGTAACTTGAATTTTTAACGTTTTTTTGAAACACTAAATTTTTATTAGAGGATGTTTTAGGTAGGCCAGGCTTAGTAGTTTACTCACAAGTTTGTAGAGTTACATGAAAATGAGGCATTTTTGGAAAAAAAAATTGATTGCTATTGAAAGATTATTTATTGAGGCCAGTTGGGTGTTTTCAAACTAGCAGAATATATGGAAGAGAGTTGCTATAGTTTAAATACGCTGTAATGCAATATAGGGGGTAGCTCATTCTGAGGGGCATTTTGAGCCCCTCAGAATTTGCTGCCTTTCCATATGGACCGTTTTATCAAGCAACAAAACATCTGTTCTACTGTAGGGTCCCATGGCCAATGCCTAGCTTCCTACCAAAACTCTGTGGGTTCTAGCCAGGATATCACGTGGATTGGAGTCTGTTTTTTGAAACCCTCGATTGTTATTAGAGGATGCTGTACGCCAGACTTATTTGTTGACTCACAGGTCTGTATTGCAGTTGCATGAAAGTGAGACCTTTTTGGAAAAAAATTGATTGTTATTGAAAGATTATTTAGTGAGGCCAGTAGGGTGTTTTCAAACTAGCAGAATATGTGGGAGAGAGTTGCTATAGTTTGAATACACTGTATTGCAATATAGATGGTAGCTCATTCTGAGGGGCATTTTGAGCCCCTCAGAATTAGCTGCCTTTCCATATGGACCGTTTTATCAAGCAACAAAACATCTGTTCTACTGTAGGGTCCCATGGCCAATGCCTAGCTTCCTACCAAAACTCTGTGGGTTCTAGCCAGGATATCACGTGGATTCGAGTCTGTTTTTTGAAACCCTCGATTGTTATTAGAGGATGCTGTACGCCAGACTTATTTGTTTACTCACAGGTCTGTATTGCAGTTGCATGAAAGTGAGACCTTTTTGGAAAAAAATTGATTGTTATTGAAAGATTATTTAGTGAGGCCAGTAGGGTGTTTTCAAACTAGCAGAATATGTGGGAGAGATTTGCTATAGTTTGAATACACTGTAATGCAATACAGTGGGTAGCTCATTCTGAGGGGCATTTTGAGCCCCTCAGAATTTGCTGCCTTTCCATATGGACCGTTTTATCAAGCTACAAAACATCTGTTCTACTGTAGTGTCCCATGGCCAAAGCCTAGCTTCCTACCAAAACGATGTGGGTTCTAGCCAGGATGTAACTTGAATTTTTAACGTTTTTTTTGAAACACTAAATTTTTATTAGAGGATGTTTTAGGTAGGCCAGGCTTAGTAGTTTACTCACAAGTCTGTAGTAGAGTTACATGAAAGTGAGACCTTTTTGGAAAAAAAATTGATTGTTATTGGGAGATTATTTATTGAGGCCAGTTGGGTGTTTTCAAACTAGCAGAATATATGGAAGAGAGTTGCTATAGTTTGAATACGCTGTAATGCAATACAGGTGGTTGCTCATTCTGAGGGGAATTTTGAGCCCCTCAGAATTTGCTGCCTTTCCATATGGACCGTTTTATCAAGCAACAAAACATCTCTTCTACTGTAGGGTCCCATGGCCAATGCCTAGCTTCCTACCAAAACTCTGTGGGTTCTAGCCAGGATTTCACATGGATTGGAGTCTGTTTTTTGAAACCCTCGATTGTTATTTGAGGATGCTGTACGCCAGACTTATTTGTTTACTCATAGGTCTGTATTGCAGTTGCATGAAAGTGAGACCTTTTTGGAAAAAAATTGATTGTTATTGAAAGATTATTTAGTGAGGCCAGTAGGGTGTTTTCAAACTAGCAGAATATGTGGGAGAGATTTGCTATAGTTTGAATACACTGTAATGCAATACAGGTGGTAGCTCATTCTGAGGGGCATTTTGAGCCCCTCAGAATTTGCTGCCTTTCCATATGGACCGTTTTATCAAGCTATAAAACATCTGTTCTACTGTAGGGTCCTATGGCCAAAGCCTAGCTTCCTACCAAAACGATGTGGGTTCTAGCCAGGATGTAACTTGAATTTTTAACGTTTTTTTGAAACACTAAATTTTTATTAGAGGATGTTTTAGGTAGGCCAGGCTTAGTAGTTTACTCACAAGTATGTAGAGTTACATGAAAATGAGGCATTTTTGGAAAAAAATTGATTGCTATTGAAAGATTATTTATTGAGGCCAGTTGGGTGTTTTCAAACTAGCAGAATATATGGAAGAGAGTTGCTATAGTTTGAATACGCTGTAATGCAATACAGGTGGTAGCTCATTCTGAGGGGCATTTTGAGCCCCTCAGAATTTGCTGCCTTTCCATAAGGACCGTTTTATCAAGCAACAACACATCTGTTCTACTGTAGGGTCCCATGGCCAATGCCTAGCTTCCTACCAAAACTCTGTGGGTTCTAGCCAGGATATCACGTGGATTGGAGTCTGTTTTTTGAAACCCTCGATTGTTATTAGAGGATGCTGTACGCCAGACTTATTTGTTTACTCACAGGTCTGTATTGCAGTTGCATGAAAGTGAGACCTTTTTGGAAAAAAATTGATTGTTATTGAAAGATTATTTAGTGAGGCCAGTAGGGTGTTTTCAAACTAGCAGAATATGTGGGAGAGAGTTGCTATAGTTTGAATACACTGTATTGCAATATAGATGGTAGCTCATTCTGAGGGGCATTTTGAGCCCCTCAGAATTAGCTGCCTTTCCATATGGACCGTTTTATCAAGCAACAAAACATCTGTTCTACTGTAGGGTCCCATGGCCAATGCCTAGCTTCCTACCAAAACTCTGTGGGTTCTAGCCAGGATATCACGTGGATTCGAGTCTGTTTTTTGAAACCCTCGATTGTTATTAGAGGATGCTGTACGCCAGACTTATTTGTTTACTCACAGGTCTGTATTGCAGTTGCATGAAAGTGAGACCTTTTTGGAAAAAAAATGATTGTTATTGAAAGATTATTTAGTGAGGCCAGTAGGGTGTTTTCAAACTAACAGAATATGTGGGAGAGATTTGCTATAGTTTGAATACACTGTAATGCAATACAGTGGGTAGCTCATTCTGAGGGGCATTTTGAGCCCCTCAGAATTTGCTGCCTTTCCATATGGACCGTTTTATCAAGCAAGAAAACATATGTTCTACTGTAGGGTCCCATGGCCAATGCCTAGCTTCCTACCAAAACTCTGTGGGTTCTAGCCAGGATATCACGTGAATTGTAGTCTGTTTTTTGAAACCCTCAATTGTTATTAGAGGATGCTGTACGCCAGACTATTTGTTTACTCACAGGTCTGTATTGCAGTTACATGAAAGTGAGACCTTTTTGGAAAAAAATTAAATGTTATTGAAAGATTATTTAGTGAGGCCAGTAGAGTGTTTTCAAACAAGCAGAATATGTGGGAGAGATTTTCTATAGTTTGAATACACTGTAATGCAATACAGTGGGTAGCTCATTCTGAGGGGCATTCTGAGCCCCTCAGAATTTGCTGCCCTTCCATATGGACCGTTTTATCAAGCAACAAAACATCTCTTCTACTGTAGGGTCCCATGGCCAATTCCTAGCTTCCTACCAAAACTCTGTGGGTTTTAGCCAGGATATCATGTGGATTGGAGTCTGTTTTTTGAAACCCTCGATTGTTATTAGAGGATGCTGTACACCAGACTTATTTGTTTACTCACAGGTCTGTATTGCAGTTGCATGAAAGTGAGACCTTTTTGGAAAAAAATTGATTGTTATTGAAAGATTATTTAGTGAGGCCAGTCGGGTGTTTTTAAACTAGCAGAATATGTGGGAGGGAGTTGCTATAGTTTGAATACACTGTATTGCAATATAGGTGGTAGCTCATTCTGAGGGGCATTATGAGCCTCTCAGAATTTGCTTCCTTTCCTTATGGACTGTTTTTTCAAGCCAGAACACGTCTGTTCTACTGTAGCTTTCCATGACCAAAGCCTAGCTTCCCACCGAAACTGTGTGGGTTCTAGCCAGGATGTCACGTGGATTGGAGTCTGTTTTTTTGAAACCCTCGATTGTTATTAGAGGATGCTGTACGCCAGACTTATTTGTTTACTCACAGGTCTGTATTGCAGTTGCATGAAAGTGAGACCTTTTTGGAAAAAAAATGATTGTTATTGAAAGATTATTTAGTGAGGCCAGTAGGGTGTTTTCAAACAAGCAGAATATGTGGGAGAGATTTGCTATAGTTTGAATACACTGTAATGCAATACAGATGGTAGCTCATTCTGAGGGGCATTTTAAGCCCCTCAGAATTTGCTGCCTTTCCATATGGACCGTTTTATCAAGCAACAAAACATCTCTTCTACTGTAGGGTCCCATGGCCAATGCCTAGCTTCCTACCAAAACTCTGTGGGTTCTAGTCAGGATGTCACGTGGATTGGAGTCTGTTTTTTGAAACCCTCGATTGTTATTAGAGGATGCTGTAGGTACGCCAGACTTATTTGTTTACTCACAGGTCTGTTTTGCAGTTGCATGAAAGTGAGACCTTTTTGGAAAAAAATTGATTGTTATTAAAAGATTATTTAGTGAGGCCAGTAGAGTGTTTTCAAACTAGCAGAATATGTGGGAGAGATTTGCTATAGTTTGAATACACTGTAATGCAATACAGGTGGTAGCTCATTCTGAGGGGCATTTTGAGCCCCTCAGAATTTGCTGCCTTTCCATATGGACCGTTTTATCAAGCTACAAAATATCTGTTCTACTGTATGGTCCCATGGCCAAAGCCTAGCTTTCTACCAAACGATGTGGGTTCTAGCCAGGATGTAACTTGAATTTTTAACGTTTTTTTGAAACACTAAATTTTTATTAGAGGATGTTTTAGGTAGGCCAGGCTTAGTAGTTTACTCACAAGTATGTAGAGTTACATGAAAATGAGGCATTTTTGGAAAAAAATTGATTGCTATTGAAAGATTATTTATTGAGGCCAGTTGGGTGTTTTCAAACTAGCAGAATATATGGAAGAGAGTTGCTAAAGTTTAAATACTCTGTAATGCAATACAGGTGGTAGCTCATTCTGAGGGGCATTTTGAGCCCCTCAGAATTTGCTGCCTTTCCATATGGACCGTTTTATCAAGCAAGAAAACATATGTTCTACTGTAGGGTCCCATGGCCAATGCCTAGCTTCCTACCAAAACTCTGTGGGTTCTAGCCAGGATATCACGTGAATTGTAGTCTGTTTTTTGAAACCCTCGAATGTTATTAGAGGATGCTGTACGCCAGACTTATTTGTTTACTCACAGGTCTGTATTGCAGTTACATGAAAGTGAGACCTTTTTGAAAAAAATTGATTGTTATTGAAAGATTATTTAGTGAGGCCAGTAGGGTGTTTTCAAACAAGCAGAATATGTGGGAGAGATTTGCTATAGTTTGAATACACTGTAATGCAATACAGGTGGTAGCTCATTCTGAGGGGCATTTTGAGCCCCTCAGAATTTGCTGCCTTTCCATATGGACCGTTTTATCAAGAAACAAAACATCTGTTCTACTGTAGGGTCCCATGGCCAATGCCTAGCTTCCTACCAAAACTCTGTGGGTTCTAGTCAGGATGTCACGTGGATTGGAGTCTGTTTTTTGAAACCCTCGATTGTTATTAGAGGATGCTGTAGGTACGCCAGACTTATTTGTTTACTCACAGGTCTGTTTTGCAGTTGCATGAAAGTGAGACCTTTTTGGAAAAAAATTGATTGTTATTGAAAGATTATTTAGTGAGGCCAGTAGAGTGTTTTCAAACTAGCAGAATATGTGGGAGAGATGTGCTATAGTTTGAATACACTGTAATGCAATACAGTGGGTAGCTCATTCTGAGGGGCATTTTGAGCCCCTCAGAATTTGCTGCCTTTCCATATGGACCGTTTTATCAAGCTACAAAACTTCTCTTCTACTGTATGGTCCCATGGCCAAAGCCTAGCTTCCTACCAAAACGATGTGGGTTCTAGCCAGGATGTAACTTGAATTTTTAACGTTTTTTTGAAACACTAAATTTTTATTAGATGATGTTTTAGGTAGGCCAGGCTTAGTAGTTTACTCACAAGTATGTAGAGTTACATGAAAATGAGGCATTTTTGGAAAAAAATTGATTGCTATTGAAAGATTATTTATTGAGGCCAGTTGGGTGTTTTCAAACTAGCAGAATATATGGAAGAGAGTTGCTATAGTTTGAATACGCTGTAATGCAATACAGGTGGTAGCTCATTCTGAGGGGCATTTTGAGCCCCTCAGAATTTGCTGCCTTTCCATATGGACCGTTTTATCAAGCAACAAAACATCTCTTCTACTGTAGGGTCCCATGGCCAATGCCTAGCTTCCTACCAAAACTCTGTGGGTTCTAGCCAGGATATCACGTGGATTGTAGTCTGTTTTTTGAAACCCTAGATTGTTATTAGAGGATGCTGTAGGTACGCCAGACTTATTTGTTTACTCACAGGTCTGTTTTGCAGTTGCATGAAAGTGAGACCTTTTTGGAAAAAAATTGATTGTTATTGAAAGATTATTTAGTGAGGCCAGTAGAGTGTTTTCAAACTAGCGGAATATGTGGGAGAGATTTGCTATAGTTTGAATACACTGTAATGCAATACAGGTGGTAGCTCATTCTGAGGGGCATTTTGAGCCCCTCAGAATTTGCTGCCTTTCCATATGGACCGTTTTATCAAGCTACAAAATATCTGTTCTACTGTATGGTCCCATGGCCAAAGCCTAGCTTTCTACCAAACGATGTGGGTTCTAGCCAGGATGTAACTTGAATTTTTAACGTTTTTTTGAAACACTAAATTTTTATTAGAGGATGTTTTAGGTAGGCCAGGCTTAGTAGTTTACTCACAAGTATGTAGAGTTACATGAAAATGAGGCATTTTTGGAAAAAAATTGATTGCTATTGAAAGATTATTTATTGAGGCCAGTTGGGTGTTTTCAAACTAGCAGAATATATGGAAGAGAGTTGCTAAAGTTTAAATACTCTGTAATGCAATACAGGTGGTAGCTCATTCTGAGGGGCATTTTGAGCCCCTCAGAATTTGCTGCCTTTCCATATGGACCGTTTTATCAAGCAAGAAAACATATGTTCTACTGTAGGGTCCCATGGCCAATGCCTAGCTTCCTACCAAAACTCTGTGGGTTCTAGCCAGGATATCACGTGAATTGTAGTCTGTTTTTTGAAACCCTCGAATGTTATTAGAGGATGCTGTACGCCAGACTTATTTGTTTACTCACAGGTCTGTATTGCAGTTACATGAAAGTGAGACCTTTTTGAAAAAAATTGATTGTTATTGAAAGATTATTTAGTGAGGCCAGTAGGGTGTTTTCAAACAAGCAGAATATGTGGGAGAGATTTGCTATAGTTTGAATACACTGTAATGCAATACAGGTGGTAGCTCATTCTGAGGGGCATTTTGAGCCCCTCAGAATTTGCTGCCTTTCCATATGGACCGTTTTATCAAGTCACAAAACATCTGTTCTACTGTAGGGTCCCATGGCCAATGCCTAGCTTCCTACCAAAACTCTGTGGGTTCTAGTCAGGATGTCACGTGGATTGGAGTCTGTTTTTTGAAACCCTCGATTGTTATTAGAGGATGCTGTAGGTACGCCAGACTTATTTGTTTACTCACAGGTCTGTTTTGCAGTTGCATGAAAGTGAGACCTTTTTGGAAAAAAATTGATTGTTATTGAAAGATTATTTAGTGAGGCCAGTAGAGTGTTTTCAAACTAGCAGAATATGTGGGAGAGATGTGCTATAGTTTGAATACACTGTAATGCAATACAGTGGGTAGCTCATTCTGAGGGGCATTTTGAGCCCCTCAGAATTTGCTGCCTTTCCATATGGACCGTTTTATCAAGCTACAAAACTTCTCTTCTACTGTATGGTCCCATGGCCAAAGCCTAGCTTCCTACCAAAACGATGTGGGTTCTAGCCAGGATGTAACTTGAATTTTTAACGTTTTTTTGAAACACTAAATTTTTATTAGATGATGTTTTAGGTAGGCCAGGCTTAGTAGTTTACTCACAAGTATGTAGAGTTACATGAAAATGAGGCATTTTTGGAAAAAAATTGATTGCTATTGAAAGATTATTTATTGAGGCCAGTTGGGTGTTTTCAAACTAGCAGAATATATGGAAGAGAGTTGCTATAGTTTGAATACGCTGTAATGCAATACAGGTGGTAGCTCATTCTGAGGGGCATTTTGAGCCCCTCAGAATTTGCTGCCTTTCCATATGGACCGTTTTATCAAGCAACAAAACATCTCTTCTACTGTAGGGTCCCATGGCCAATGCCTAGCTTCCTACCAAAACTCTGTGGGTTCTAGCCAGGATATCACGTGGATTGTAGTCTGTTTTTTGAAACCCTAGATTGTTATTAGAGGATGCTGTAGGTACGCCAGACTTATTTGTTTACTCACAGGTCTGTTTTGCAGTTGCATGAAAGTGAGACCTTTTTGGAAAAAAATTGATTGTTATTGAAAGATTATTTAGTGAGGCCAGTAGAGTGTTTTCAAACTAGCGGAATATGTGGGAGAGATTTGCTATAGTTTGAATACACTGTAATGCAATACAGTGGGTAGCCCATTCTGAGGGGCATTTTGAGCCCCTCAGAATTTGCTGCCTTTCCATATGGACCGTTTTATCAAGTCACAAAACATCTCTTCTACTGTAGGGTCCCATGGCCAATGCCTAGCTTCCTACCAAAACTCTGTGGGTTCTAGTCAGGATGTCACGTGAATTTGGAGTCTGTTTTTTGAAACCCTCGATTGTTATTAGAGGATGCTGTAGGTACGCCAGACTTATTTGTTTACTCACAGGTCTGTTTTGCAGTTGCATGAAAGTGAGACCTTTTTGGAAAAAAATTGATTGTTATTAAAAGATTATTTAGTGAGGCCAGTAGAGTGTTTTCAAACTAGCAGAATATGTGGGAGAGATTTGCTATAGTTTGAATACACTGTAATGCAATACAGATGGTAGCTCATTCTGTTGGGCATTTTGAGCCCCTCAGAATTTGCTGCCTTTCCATATGGACCGTTTTATCAAGCTACAAAACATCTGTTCTACTGTAGGGTCCCATGGCCAAAGCCTAGCTTCCTACCAAAACGATGTGGGTTCTAGCCAGGATGTAACTTGAATTTTTAACGTTTTTTTGAAACACTAAATTTTTATTAGAGGATGTTTTAGGTAGGCCAGGCTTAGTAGTTTACTCACAAGTATGTAGAGTTACATGAAAATGAGGCATTTTTGGAAAAAAATTGATTGCTATTGAAATATTATTTATTGAGGCCAGTTGGGTGTTTTCAAACTAGCAGAATATATGGAAGAGAGTTGCTATAGTTTAAATACGCTGTAATGCAATACAGGTGGTAGCTCATTCTGAGTGGCATTTTGAGCCCCTCAGAATTTGCTGCCTTTCCATATGGACCGTTTTATCAAGCAACAAAACATCTCTTCTACTGTAGGGTCCCATGGCCAATGCCTAGCTTCCTACCAAAACTCTGTGGGTTCTAGCCAGGATATCACGTGGATTGTAGTCTGTTTTTTGAAACCCTAGATTGTTATTAGAGGATGCTGTAGGTACGCCAGACTTATTTGTTTACTCAGAGGTCTGTTTTGCAGTTGCATGAAAGTGAGACCTTTTTGGAAAAAAATTAAATGTTATTGAAAGATTATTTAGTGAGGCCAGTAGAGTGTTTTCAAACTAGCAGAATATGTGGGAGAGATTTGCTATAGTTTGAATACACTGTAATGCAATACAATGGGTAGCTCATTCTGAGGCGCATTTTTAGCCCCTCAGAATTTGCTGCCTTTCCATATGGACCGTTTTATCAAGCTACAAAACATCTGTTCTACTGTAGGGTCCCATGGCCAATGCCTAGCTTCCTACCAAAACTCTGTGGGTTCTAGTCAGGATGTCACGTGGATTGGAGTCTGTTTTTTGAAACCCTCGAATGTTATTAGAGGATGCTGTAGGTACGCCAGACTTATTTGTTTACTCACAGGTCTGTTTTGCAGTTGCATGAAAGTGAGACCTTTTTGGAAAAAAATTAAATGTTATTGAAAGATTATTTAGTGAGGCCAGTAGAGTGTTTTCAAACTAGCAGAATATGTGGGAGAGATTTGCTATAGTTTGAATACACTGTAATGCAATACAGTGGGTAGCTCATTCTGAGGGGCATTCTGAGCCCCTCAGAACTCGCTGCCCTTCCATATGGACCGTTTTATCAAGCAACAAAACATATCTTCTACTGTAGGGTCCCATGGCCAATTCCTAGCTTCCTACCAAAACTCTGTGGGTTTTAGCCAGGATATCATGTGGATTGGAGTCTGTTTTTTGAAACCCTCGATTGTTATTAGAGGATGCTGTACGCCAGGCTTATTTGTTTACTCACAGGTCTGTATTGCAGTTGCATGAAAGTGAGACCTTTTTGGAAAAAAATTGATTGTTATTGAAAGATTATTTAGTGAGGCCAGTAGAGTGTTTTCAAACTAGCGGAATATGTGGGAGAGATTTGCTATAGTTTGAATACACTGTAATGCAATACAATGGGTAGCTCATTCTGAGGGGCATTTTTATCAAGTCACAAAACATCTGTTCTACTGTAGGGTCCCATGGACAATGCCTAGCTTCCTACCAAAACTCTGTGGGTTCTAGTCAGGATGTCACGTTGATTGGAGTCTGTTTTTTGAAACCCTCAATTGTTATTAGAGGATGCTGTAGGTACGCCAGACTTATTTGTTTACTCACAGGTCTGTATTGCAGTTGCATGAAAGTGAGACCTTTTTGGAAAAAAATTGATTGTTATTGAAAGATTATTTAGTGAGGCCAGTAGGGTGTTTTCAAACAAGCAAAATATGTGGGAGAGATTTGCTATAGTTTGAATACACTGTAATGCAATACAGATGGTAGCTCATTCTGAGGGGCATTTTGAGCCCCTCAGAATTTGCTGCCTTTCCATATGGACCGTTTTATCAAGCTACAAAACATCTGTTCTACTGTAGGGTCCCATGGCCAAAGCCTAGCTTCCTACCAAAACTCTGTGGGTTCTAGCCAGGATATCACGTGGATTGGAGTCTGTTTTTTGAAACCCTAGATTGTTATTAGAGGATGCTGTAGGTTAGCCAGACTTATTTGTTTACTCACAGGTCTGTTTTGCAGTTGCATGACAGTGAGACCTTTTTGGAAAAAAATTGATTGTTATTGAAAGATTATTTAGTGAGGCCAGTAGAGTGTTTTCAAACTAGCGGAATATGTGGGAGAGATTTGCTATAGTTTGAATACACTGTAATGCAATACAGTGGGTAGCTCATTCTGAGGGGCATTTTGAGCCCCTCAGAATTTGCTGCCTTTCCATATGGACTGTTTTATCAAGTCACAAAACATCTGTTCTACTGTAGGGTCCCATGGCCAAAGCCTAGTTTCCTGCCAAAACGATGTGGGTTCTAGCCAGGATGTAACTTGAATTTTTAACGTTTTTTTGAAACACTAAATTTTTATTAGAGGATGTTTTAGGTAGGCCAGGCTTAGTAGTTTACTCACAAGTATGTAGAGTTACATGAAATTGAGGCAATTTTGGAAAAAAATTGATTGCTATTGAAAGATTATTTATTGAGGCCAGTTGGGTGTTTTCAAACTAGCAGAATATATGGAAGAGAGTTGCTATAGTTTGAATACGCTGTAATGCAATACAGGTGGTAGCTCATTCTGAGGGGCATTTTGAGCCCCTCAGAATTTGCTGCCTTTCCATATGGACCGTTTTATCAAGCAACAAAACATCTCTTCTACTGTAAGGTCCCATGGCCAATGCCTAGCTTCCTACCAAAACTCTGTGGGTTCTAGTCAGGATGTCACGTGGATTGGAGTCTGTTTTTTGAAACCCTCGATTGTTATTAGAGGATGCTGTAGGTACGCCAGACTTATTTGTTTACTCACAGGTCTGTTTTGCAGTTGCATGAAAGTGAGACCTTTTTGGAAAAAAATTGATTGTTATTAAAAGATTATTTAGTGAGGCCAGTAGAGTGTTTTCAAACTAGCAGAATATGTGGGAGAGATGTGCTATAGTTTGAATACACTGTAATGCAATACAGTGGGTAGCTCATTCTGAGGGGCATTTTGAGCCCCTCAGAATTTGCTGCCTTTCCATATGGACCGTTTTATCAAGCTACAAAACATCTCTTCTACTGTATGGTCCCATGGCCAAAGCCTAGCTTCCTACCAAAACGATGTGGGTTCTAGCCAGGATGTAACTTGAATTTTTAACGTTTTTTTGAAACACTAAATTTTTATTAGAGGATGTTTTAGGTAGGCCAGGCTTAGTAGTTTACTCACAAGTATGTAGAGTTACATGAAAATGAGGCATTTTTGGAAAAAAAATGATTGCTATTGAAAGATTATTTATTGAGGCCAGTTGGGTGTTTTCAAACTAGCAGAATATATGGAAGAGAGTTGCTATAGTTTGAATACGCTGTAATGCAATACAGGTGGTAGCTCATTCTGAGGGGCATTTTGAGCCCCTCAGAATTTGCTGCCTTTCCATATGGACCGTTTTATCAAGCAACAAAACATCTCTTCTACTGTAGGGTCCCATGGCCAATGCCTAGCTTCCTACCAAAACTCTGTGGGTTCTAGCCAGGATATCACGTGGATTGTAGTCTGTTTTTTGAAACCCTAGATTGTTATTAGAGGATGCTGTAGGTACGCCAGACTTATTTGTTTACTCACAGGTCTGTTTTGCAGTTGCATGAAAGTGAGACCTTTTTGGAAAAAATTGATTGTTATTGAAAGATTATTTAGTGAGGCCAGTAGAGTGTTTTCAAACTAGCGGAATATGTGGGAGAGATTTGCTATAGTTTGAATACACTGTAATGCAATACAGTGGGTAGCTCATTCTGAGGGGCATTTTGAGCCCCTCAGAATTTGCTGCCTTTCCATATGGACTGTTTTATCAAGTCACAAAACATCTGTTCTACTGTAGGGTCCCATGGCCAAAGCCTAGCTTCCTGCCAAAACGATGTGGGTTCTAGCCAGGATGTAACTTGAATTTTTAACGTTTTTTTGAAACACTAAATTTTTATTAGAGGATGTTTTAGGTAGGCCAGGCTTAGTAGTTTACTCACAAGTATGTAGAGTTACATGAAATTGAGGCAATTTTGGAAAAAAATTGATTGCTATTGAAAGATTATTTATTGAGGCCAGTTGGGTGTTTTCAAACTAGCAGAATATATGGAAGAGAGTTGCTATAGTTTGAATACGCTGTAATGCAATACAGGTGGTAGCTCATTCTGAGGGGCATTTTGAGCCCCTCAGAATTTGCTGCCTTTCCATATGGACCGTTTTATCAAGCAACAAAACATCTCTTCTACTGTAAGGTCCCATGGCCAATGCCTAGCTTCCTACCAAAACTCTGTGGGTTCTAGCCAGGATATCACGTGGATTGGAGTCTGTTTTTTGAAACCCTAGATTGTTATTAGAGGATGCTGTAGGTTAGCCAGACTTATTTGTTTACTCACAGGTCTGTTTTGCAGTTGCATGAAAGTGAGACCTTTTTGGAAAAAAATTAAATGTTATTGAAAGATTATTTAGTAAGGCCAGTAGAGTGTTTTCAAACTAGCAGAATGTGTAGGAGAGATGTGCTATAGTTTGAATACACTGTAATGCAATACAATGGGTAGCTCATTCTGAGGGGCATTCTGAGCCCCTCAGAATTTGCTGCCTTTCCATAGGGACCGTTTTATCAAGCAACAAAACATCTCTTCTACTGTAGGGTCCCATGGCCAATTCCTAGCTTCCTACCAAAACTGTGTGGGTTCTAGCCAGGATGTCACGTGGATTGGAGTCTGTTTTTTGAAACCCTCGATTGTTATTAGTGGATGCTGTAAGCCAGACTTATTTGTTTACTCAAAGGTCTGTATTGCAGTTGCATGAAAGTGAGACCTTTTTGGAAAAAAATTGATTGTTATTGAAAGATTATTTAGTGAGGCCAGTAGGGTGTTTTTAAACTAGCAGAATATGTGGGAGGGAGTTGCTATAGTTTGAATACACTGTATTGCAATATAGGTGGTAGCTCATTCTGAGGGGCATTTTGAGCCCCTCAGAATTTGCTGCCTTTCCATATGGACCGTTTTATCAAGCTACAAAACATCTGTTCTACTGTAGGGTCCCATGGCCAAAGCCTAGCTTCCTACCAAAACGATGTGGGTTCTAGCCAGGATGTAACTTGAATTTTTAACGTTTTTTTGAAACACTAATTTTTTATTAGAGGATGTTTTAGGTAGGCCAGGCTTAGTAGTTTACTCACAAGTATGTAGAGTTACATGAAAATGAGGCATTTTTGGAAAAAAATTGATTGCTATTGAAAGATTATTTATTGAGGCCAGTTGGGTGTTTTTAAACAAGCAGAATATATGGAAGAGAGTTGCTATAGTTTGAATACGCTGTAATGCAATACAGGTGGTAGCTCATTCTGAGGGGAATTTTGAGCCCCTCAGAATTTGCTGCCTTTCCATATGGACCGTTTTATCAAGCAACAAAACATCTCTTCTACTGTAGGGTCCCATGGCCAATGCCTAGCTTCCTACCAAAACTCTGTGGGTTCTAGTCAGGATGTCACGTGGATTGGAGTCTGTTTTTTGAAACCCTCGATTGTTATTAGAGGATGCTGTAGGTACGCCAGACTTATTTGTTTACTCACAGGTCTGTTTTGCAGTTGCATGAAAGTGAGACCTTTTTGGAAAAAATTTATTGTTATTAAAAGATTATTTATTGAGGCCAGTTGGGTGTTTTCAAACTAGCAGAATATATGGAAGAGAGTTGCTATAGTTTGAATACGCTGTAATGCAATACAGGTGGTAGCTCATTCTGAGGGGCATTTTGAGCCCCTCAGAATTTGCTGCCTTTCCATATGGACCGTTTTATCAAGCAACAAAACATCTCTTCTACTGAAAGGTCCCATGGCCAATGCCTAGCTTCCTACCAAAACTCTGTGGGTTCTAGCCAGGATATCACGTGGATTGGAGTCTGTTTTTTGAAACCCTAGATTGTTATTAGAGGATGCTGTAGGTTAGCCAGACTTATTTGTTTACTCACAGGTCTGTTTTGCAGTTGCATGAAAGTGAGACCTTTTTGGAAAAAAATTAAATGTTATTGAAAGATTATTTAGTAAGGCCAGTAGAGTGTTTTCAAACTAGCAGAATGTGTAGGAGAGATGTGCTATAGTTTGAATACACTGTAATGCAATACAATGGGTAGCTCATTCTGAGGGGCATTCTGAGCCCCTCAGAATTTGCTGCCTTTCCATAGGGACCGTTTTATCAAGCAACAAAACATCTCTTCTACTGTAGGGTCCCATGGCCAATTCCTAGCTTCCTACCAAAACTGTGTGGGTTCTAGCCAGGATGTCACGTGGATTGGAGTCTGTTTTTTGAAACCCTCGATTGTTATTAGTGGATGCTGTAAGCCAGACTTATTTGTTTACTCAAAGGTCTGTATTGCAGTTGCATGAAAGTGAGACCTTTTTGGAAAAAAATTGATTGTTATTGAAAGATTATTTAGTGAGGCCAGTAGGGTGTTTTTAAACTAGCAGAATATGTGGGAGGGAGTTGCTATAGTTTGAATACACTGTATTGCAATATAGGTGGTAGCTCATTCTGAGGGGCATTTTGAGCCCCTCAGAATTTGCTGCCTTTCCATATGGACCGTTTTATCAAGCTACAAAACATCTGTTCTACTGTAGGGTCCCATGGCCAAAGCCTAGCTTCCTACCAAAACGATGTGGGTTCTAGCCAGGATGTAACTTGAATTTTTAACGTTTTTTTGAAACACTAATTTTTTATTAGAGGATGTTTTAGGTAGGCCAGGCTTAGTAGTTTACTCACAAGTATGTAGAGTTACATGAAAATGAGGCATTTTTGGAAAAAAATTGATTGCTATTGAAAGATTATTTATTGAGGCCAGTTGGGTGTTTTCAAACAAGCAGAATATATGGAAGAGAGTTGCTATAGTTTGAATACGCTGTAATGCAATACAGGTGGTAGCTCATTCTGAGGGGAATTTTGAGCCCCTCAGAATTTGCTGCCTTTCCATATGGACCGTTTTATCAAGCAACAAAACATCTCTTCTACTGTAGGGTCCCATGGCCAATGCCTAGCTTCCTACCAAAACTCTGTGGGTTCTAGCCAGGATATCACGTGGATTGGAGTCTGTTTTTTGAAACCCTAGATTGTTATTAAAAGGATGCTGTAGGTTAGCCAGACTTATTTGTTTACTCACAGGTCTGTTTTGCAGTTGCATGAAAGTGAGACCTTTTTGGAAAAAAATTAAATGTTATTGAAAGATTATTTAGTAAGGCCAGTAGAGTGTTTTCAAACTAGCAGAATATGTAGGAGAGATGTGCTATAGTTTGAATACACTGTAATGCAATACAATGGGTAGCTCATTCTGAGGGGCATTCTGAGCCCCTCAGAATTTGCTGCCTTTCCATATGGACCGTTTTATCAAGTCACAAAACTTCTCTTCTACTGTAGGGTCCCATGGCCAATGCCTAGCTTCCTACCAAAACTCTGTGGGTTCTAGTCAGGATGTCACGTGGATTGGAGTCTGTTTTTTGAAACCCTCGATTGTTATTAGAGGATGCTGTAGGTACGCCAGACTTATTTGTTTACTCACAGGTCTGTTTTGCAGTTGCATGAAAGTGAGACCTTTTTGGAAAAAAATTGATTGTTATTAAAAGATTATTTAGTGAGGCCAGTAGAGTGTTTTCAAACTAGCAGAATATGTGGGAGAGATGTGCTATAGTTTGAATACGCTGTAATGCAATACAGGTGGTAGCTCATTCTGAGGGGCATTTTGAGCCCCTCAGAATTTGCTGCCTTTCCATATGGACCGTTTTATCAAGCAACAAAACATCTCTTCTACTGTAAGGTCCCATGGCCAATGCCTAGCTTCCTACCAAAACTCTGTGGGTTCTAGCCAGGATATCACGTGGATTGGAGTCTGTTTTTTGAAACCCTCGATTGTTATTAGAGGATGCTGTATGCCAGACTTATTTGTTTACTCACAGGTCTGTATTGCAGTTGCATGAAAGTGAGACCTTTTAGGAAAAAAATTCATTGTTATTGAAAGATTATTTAGTGAGGCCAGTAGGGTGTTTTCAAACTAGCAGAATATGTGGGAGAGAGTTGCTATAGTTTGAATACACTGTATTGCAATATAGGTGTTAGCTCATTCTGAGGGGCATTTTGAGCCCCTCAGAATTTGCTGCCTTTCCATATGGACCGTTTTATCAAGCAACAAAACATCTCTTCTACTGTAGGGTCCCATGGCCAATGCCTAGCTTCCTACCAAAACTCTGTGGGTTCTAGTCAGGATGTCACGTGGATTAGAGTCTGTTTTTTGAAACCCTCGATTGTTGTTAGAGGATGCTGTAGGTACGCCAGACTTATTTGTTTACTCACAGGTCTGTTTTGCAGTTGCATGAAAGTGAGACCTTTTTGGAAAAAAATTAAATGTTATTGAAAGATTATTTAGTGAGGCCAGTAGAGTGTTTTCAAACTAGCAGAATATGTGGGAGAGATTTTCTATAGTTTGAATACACTGTAATGCAATACAGTGGGTAGCTCATTCTGAGGGGCATTCTGAGCCCCTCAGAATTTGCTGCCCTTCCATATGGACCGTTTTATCAAGCAACAAAACATCTCTTCTACTGTGGGGTCCCATGGCCAATTCCTAGCTTCCTACCAAAACTCTGTGGGTTTTAGCAAGGATATCATGTGGATTGGAGTCTGTTTTTTGAAACCCTCGATTGTTATTAGAGGATGCTGTATGCCAGACTTATTTGTTTACTCACAGGTCTGTATTGCAGTTGCATGAAAGTGAGACCTTTTTGGAAAAAAATTGATTGTTATTGAAAGATTATTTAGTGAGGCCAGTTGGGTGTTTTTAAACTAGCAGAATATGTGGGAGAGAGTTGCTATAGTTTGAATACACTGTATTGCAATATAGGTGGTAGCTCATTCTGAGGGGCATTTTGAGCCCCTCAGAATTTGCTGCCTTTCCATATGGACCGTTTTATCAAGCAACAAAACATCTCTTCTACTGTAGGGTCCCATGGCCAATGCCTAGCTCCCTACCAAAACTCTGTGGGTTCTAGTCAGGATGTCACGTGGATTGGGGTCTGTATTTTGAAACCCTCGATTGTTATTAGAGGATGCTGTAGGTACGCCAGACTTATTTGTTTACTCACAGGTCTGTATTGCAGGTGCATGAAAGTGAGACCTTTTTGGAAAAAAATTGATTGTTATTGAAAGATTTTTTAGTGAGGCCAGTAGGGATTTTTCAAACTAGCAGAATATGCGGGAGACATTTGCTATAGTTTGAATACACTGTAATGCAATACAGTGGGTAGCTCATTCTGAGGGGCATTCTGAGCCCCTCAGAATTTGCTGCCCTTCCATATGGACCGTTTTATCAAGCAACAAAACATCTCTTCTGCTGTAGGGTCCCATGGCCAATTCCTAGCTTCCTACCAAAACTCTGTGGGTTTTAGCCAGGATATCATGTGGATTGGAGTCTGTTTTTTGAAACCCTCGATTGTTATTAGAGGATGCTGTACGCCAGACTTATTTGTTTACTTACAGGTCTGTATTGCAGTTGCATGAAAGTGAGACCTTTTTGGAAAAAAAATTGATTGTTATTGAAAGATTATTTAGTGAGGCCAGTAGGGTGTTTTTAAACTAGCAGAATATGTGGGAGAGATTTGCTATAGTTTGAATACACTGTAATGCAATACAGGTGGTAGCTCATTCTGAGGGGCATTTTGAGCCCCTCAGAATTTGCTGCCTTTCCATATAGACCGTTTTATCAAGCTACAAAACATCTGTTCTACTGTACGGTCCCATGGCCAAAGCCTAGCTTCCTACCAAAACGATGTGGGTTCTAGCCAGGATGTAACTTGAATTTTTAACATTTTTTTGAAACACTAAATTTTTATTAGAGGATGTTTTAGGTAGGCCAGGCTTAGTAGTTTACTCACAAGTATGTAGATTTACATGAAAATGAGGCATTTTTGGAAAAAAAATTATTGCTATTGAAAGATTATTTATTGAGGCCAGTTGGGTGTTTTCAAACTAGCAGAATATATGGAAGAGAGTTGCTATAGTTTGAATACGCTGTAACGCAATACAGGTGGTAGCTCATTCTGAGGGGAATTTTGAGCCTCTCAGAATTTGCTGCCTTTCCATATGGACCGTTTTATCAAGCAATAAAACATCTCTTCCAATTTAGGGTCCCATGGCCAATGCCTAGCTTCCTACCAAAACTCTGTGGGTTCTAGTCAGGATGTCACGTGGATTGGAGTCTGTTTTTTGAAACCCTCGATTGTTTTTAGAGGATGCTGTACGCCAGACATATTTGTTTACTCACAGGTCTGTATTGCAGTTGCATGAAAGTGAGACCTTTTTGGAAAAAAATTGATTGTTATTGGGAGATTATTTAGTGAGGCCAGTAGGGTGTTTTTATACTAGCAGTATATTTGGGAGAGAGTTGTCATAGTTTGAGTACACTGTATTGCAATACAGGTGGTAGCTCATTCTGAGGGGCATTATGAGCCTCTCAGAATTTGCTTCCTTTCCTTATGGACTGTTTTTTCAAGCCAGAACACGTCTGTTCTACTGTAGCTTTCCATGACCAAAGCCTAGCTTCCCACCGAAACTGTGTGGGTTCTAGCCAGGATGTCACGTGGATTGGAGTCTGTTTTTTGAAACCCTCGATTGCTATTAGAGGATGCTGTAGGTATGCCAGACTTATTTGTTTACTCACAGGTCTGTATTGCAGTTGCATGAAAGTGAGACCTTTTTGGAAAAAAAATGATTGTTATTGAAAGATTATGTAGTGAGGACAGTAGGGTGTTTTCAAACTAGCAGAATATGTGGGAGAGATTTGCTATAGTTTGAATACACTTTATTTATTTTTATTTGTTTTTATTTGATTGGGACAGTGCATGTTAATGAACACAACATGGAATACATGCATGTAAACATGCCGGATTGTAGCCGAGGGCTAATTTTCATCCGTAAAACACTGTAATGCAATACAGGTGGTAGCTCATTCTGAGGGGCATTTTGAGCCCCTCAGAATTTGCTGCCTTTCCATATGGACCGTTTTATCAAGCTACAAAACATCTGTTCTACTGTAGGGTCCCATGGCCAAAGCCTAGCTTCCTATCAAAACTATGTGGGTTCTAGCCAGGATGTAAGTTGAAATTTTAACGGTATTTTGAAACACTAAATTTTTATTAGAGGATGTTTTAGGTAGGCCAGGCTTAGTAGTTTACTCACAAGTAGGTAGAGTTACATGAAAGTGAGGCCTTTTTGGAAAAAAATTGATTGCTATTGAAAGATTATTTATTGAGGCCAGTTGGGTGTTCTCAAACTAGCAGAATATATGGAAGAGAGTTGCTATAGTTTGAATACGCTGTAATGCAATACAGGTGGTAGCTCATTCTGAGGGGCATTTTAACCCCCTTAGAATTTGCTGCCTTTCCTTATGGACCGTTTTATCAAGCAACAAAATATCTGTTCTACTGTAGGGTCTCATGGCCAATGCCTAGCTTCCTACCAAAACTCTGTGGGTTCTAGCCAGGATATCACATGGATTGGAGTCTGTTTTTTGAAACCCTCGATTGATATTAGAAGATGCTGTACGCCAGACTTATTTGTTTACTCACAGGTCTGTATTGCAGGTGCATGAAAGTGAGACCTTTTTGGGAAAAAATTGATTGTTATTGAAAGATTATTTAGTGAGGCCAGTAGGGATTTTTCAAACTAGCAGAATATGCGGGAGAGATGTGCTATAGTTTGAATACACTGTAATGCAATACAGGTGGTAGCTCATTCTGAGGGGCATTATGAGCCTCTCAGAATTTGCTTCCTTTCCTAATGGACTGTTTTTTCAAACCAGAACACGTCTGTTCTACTGTAGCTTTCCATGGCCAAAGCCTACCTTCTCATCGAAACTGTGTGGGTTCTAGCCAGGATGTCACGTGGATTGGAGTCTGTTTTTTGAAACACTTGATTGTTATAAGAGGATGCTGTAGGTACGCCAGACTTATTTGTTTACTCACAGGTCTGTATTGCAGTTGCATGAAAGTGAGACCTTTTTGGGAAAAAAAATGATTGTTATTGAAAGATTATTTAGTGAGGCCAGTAGGGTGTTTTCAAACTAGCAGAATATGTGGGAGAGAGTTGCTATAGTTTGAATACACTGTAATGCAATACAGGTGGTAGCTCATTCTGAGGGGCATTTTGAGCCCCTCAGAATTTGCTGCCTTTCCATATGGACCGTTTTATCAAGCCAGAACACGTCTGTTTCAAGCCAGAACACGTCTGCCAAAGCCTCGCTTCCTACAAAAACTGTGTGGGTTCTAGCCAGGATTTAACTTGAATTGTTAATGTTTTTTTGAAACACTAAATTTTTATTAGAGGATGCTTTAGGTAAGCCAGGCTTAGTAGTTTACTCACAAGTCTGTAGTAGAGTTACACGAAAGTGAGACCTTTTTGGAAAAAAATGTATTGTTATTGGGAGATTATTTAGTGAGGCCAGTAGGGTGTTTTTACACTAGCAGTATATGTGGGAGAGAGTTGTCATAGTTTGAATACACTGTAATGCAATATAGGTGGTAGCTCATTCTGAGGGGCATTTTGAGCCCCTCAGAATTTGCTGCATTTCCATATGAACTGTTTTATCAAGCAACAAAACATCTCTTCTACTGTAGGGTCCCATGGCCAATGCCAAGCTTCCTACCAAAACTCTGTGGGTTCTAGCCAGGATATCACGTGGATTGGAGTCTGTTTTTGAAACCCTCGATTGTTATTAGAGGATGCTGTAGGTACGCCAGACTTATTTGTTTACTCACAGGTCTGTATTGCAGTTGCATGAAAGTGTGACCTTTATGGAAAAAAAATGATTGTTATTGAAAGATTATTTATTGAGGCCAGTTGGGTGTTCTCAAACTAGCAGAATCTATGGAAGAGAGTTGCTATAGTTTGAATACGCTGTAATGCAATACAGGTGGTAGCTCATTCTGAGGGGCATTATGAGCCTCTCAGAATTTGCTTCCTTTCCTTATGGACTGTTTTTTCTAACCAGAACACGTCTGTTCTACTGTAGCTTTCCATGGCCAAAGCCTAGCTTCTCACCGAAACTGTGTGGGTTCTAGCCAGGATGTCACGTGGATTGGAGTCTGTTTTTTGAAACACTTGATTGTTATTAGAGGATGCTGTAGGTACGCCAGAATTATTTGTTTACTCACAGGTCTGTATTGCAGTTGCATGAAAGTGGGACCTTTTTGGAAAAAAATTGATTGCTATTGAAAGATTATTTATTGAGGCCAGTAGGGTGTTTTCAAACTAGCAGAATATATTTAAGAGAGTTGCTATAGTTTGAATACGCTGTAATGCAATACAGGTGGTAGCTCATTCTGAGGGGCATTTTGAGCCCCTCAGAATATGCTGCCTTTCCATATGGACCGTTTTATCAAGTCACAAAACATCTGTTCTACTGTAGGGTCCCATGGCCAATGCCTAGCTTCCTACCAAAACTCTGTCGGTTCTAGCCAGGATGTCACGTGGATTGAAGTCTGTTTTTTGAAACCCTCGATTGTTATTAGAGGATGCTGTACGGCAGACTTATTTGTTTACTCACAGGTCTGTATTGCAGTTGCATGAAAGTGAGACCTTTTTGGAAAAAAATTCATTGGGTAACACTTTACTTGAAGGGGTGTGCATAAGACTGACATGACACCTTCATAATCATGACATGACACGTGTCATGAATATGAAGGAGTTTTTATGCATGTTTATGACAACTGTCATTAAGTGTCATTCGCTTAATTATGTCATTTTTAATGCAATGATGACATTTCGGAGTTGTCTTTGTTATGACAACTTGACATAAACCAATACATCATAACCTGTCAGTGTCTTTGTCATGACAACTTGACATTACCAAGACAACATAAACTGTCATAAACAGACATGAAATGACATAGCAGATTAATTATCAAATTTAAGAAACTACTTAGCTTTTTGGGTTTACATTACATTAGTTGCTAGGCAACGTGGGGGAGAGGACGCTGGCGTTGTCTGTTCGCCGCTTCTCCACCCACAAATCATGTTAACTTTACTATTAAATTTAGATTTTATTTTATTTTCTTATGTTTGTGACTAGTCTAACAGAGCTACTATTGGGACTGTTGCTGATTGCTGGCAGCCACTGAGAGGACGTTGTTTGCCGTTTTTTCACCGCTTCTCTTCTGTTTTTGTTTGAATTTGTGGTTGGTTTTGGTTTGAAGGACATTTGATGTTGCTCGCTGCGGCTGCTCTCTCTTCTGGGTGTCGGCTGCTCACTGGTGGTCTCCCTCGGGCTTGAACTGCATGGTGGCTGAAGTTTGCTCCAGGCTAGCGTCATCAGCGTCCGGCATGATGTTGAGATGTAATTTTTACTTGTTATTCATGTATTGTTATTTTTTCCCTTTGTTGCACTTTGAGATTCTTCGGAATGAAAAGTGCGTTATAAATAAAATCTATTATTATTATTATTATTATTATTATTATTAAACTGTCATGTGGTTGGTTTTGACGTTGGCTGTCATTAGGCTATTATAATGTCATGATTTTTTTTATAAATTTAATTTGTCATTTGTCATGTCATTAAGTGTCAATACTCTGTCAAAATATTTTATAACATTGTCATGAATATATTTCTTGACCTAAACTACAGTGGTACAAGTTAAATTTGTCTTTAACATGTCATTAAGTGTCAATACTGTGTCAAATTATTTCATAACATTGTCATGAATATATTTCTTGACCTAAACTACAGTGGTACAAGTTGAATTTGTCATTAACATGTGATTAAGTGTCAATACTCTGTCAAATTATTTTATAACAGTGTCATGAATATTTAGCTTGACCTGAAATATGGCATCATAGAGGAAATCGTACAGAGTCATTAAAAACTATTAATATAACTCAAAATGATAGAGTGGCATAGACATATACACCTATATGATGATGCCTATGGTGGCACCACTGGTTATGTGTACGCTGTAACAGTTGTTGGCAGAGCCTCAGTCAGGTTAGTTTGTTTAGGTGTTTAATGTCAATTTAGTTTGCAGTAAGTAAAAACAATTCACAACAACGTTATTTTGGGTTTAATATACTTTATTTAAACTTTCGCTCACTCTTTAATGAATAGTTTGAGTTTATTCTTACCATTTCTTTGTTTGTCTGTTTGTTATGGCGGAGTCCCGTGTGCTGGTGCACCGTCAAAAGGGGTTCGGGCGGAAACGTTGGCCCTATATATAATGTTCCGGCCTAGGCTCTAGCCGCAACCATTCCCTTTTCAGACCTGGGTGGGGCTCTAAAGACTATTTATCTTATTTTTATACATCGGAAGATAATTTATAAAGTGAAGTCATTTGACAAAGTGTTATTTTTCTGTGTTTGTTTATGTGTGTATATGATGTTGATATATATATGTTTATTTTGTGTAATGGCCATTATTTGTGTACGTGTTTTCCCCTTTTTGCGTTAATTGGTGCTGGTCACCTGTGTATAAATCCATTGTGTTTTTAAGAGTCAGTTATGTGAGAGGGCAGGTCTTAAAAATGAAATGATTGATTTTATTTCTCAAACTCCTTTTCATATTTTTAAGACATTTGAAATTGTCTATTATCAAACCTTCTGTTGAAGCTGGTGGAGGAAACTTAAAAAAATAAAATAAAACATTATGAACTGAAAAATATTAATGATGCTGTTATTAAAAAATAATTTGACAGCGTATTAACACCTAATTACATTTTAATGACAAATTAAACTTTTGCCACTGAAAAAAATTTATGACATTATAATGGCCTCAGTCAACATCAAAACCAACCACATAACAGTTTAAGGTTAACCCTATAAGCTAAGTAAGTTTCTTAAATTTGATAATCTGTTATGTCATGTTTATGACAGGTTATGTTGTCTTGGTAATGCCAAGTTGTCATGACAAAGACACTAGGCTTGTTTGAGATGCGCCTTGCCTCGCCTGAAATAAAGGCGAGACTAGGCGGCTGCAATGAGGGGAGGAGTGAAAAAAGAGCAGGCAAGCCGGACAGTTCTTTCTTCTCGTAGTGGATCAGACACCTGCGAGATCAGTTGCGGATATCGCGGGATTCACACTCGTGCGCTCTCTTGCTGATAAACTGGATGTAATTTAAGTTCTGTTGCTTTTATATCAATCAATCAATCAACTTTATTTATATAGCGCTTTTACAATCACGATTGTGTCAAAGCAGCTTCACAGTGTCAAACAGGAAAATATTGCGACAAAATTAGATTTGGCTGTACAGTCGTACTGGAGAAAACAGTGATGTTATCAGCTTATTTTAATTTATCATATAGCGACAATGTTGGCAGATCAGTATTATAGTTTATAGAATTAAATAAGACCTAATTCATATATTTTATTTGTATAATAAGTTGAATAACTTTAATCATATTTTTAGTGTCCCCAACTGAGCAAGCCAAGCCAAAGGCGACAGTGGCAAGGAACCAAAACTCCATCGGGGCATGATGGAGAAAAATAAACCTTGGGAGAAACCAGACTCAGTCGGGGTGCCAGTTCTCCTCTGGCCTATTAACACACCGTGTAAGATTATTATTCTGGCAACCTTACAGGTCGGAAATCATATTAGATCGGGTTATTCAAAATTTTCAGGGTATCACGGAAGAGACAGATTTATTTAGGCTGGGGCGTCAATTACACAAGAGTATGAATACATGAAAGATCGGAATTATTGCGCCGAAGACGGGTTTTGAGTATGTCGTGCCAGTGAGGCAAATTCGGAGGAGACACCATTTGACACGGCTCAGCAGACACTCCAGGATGCGTTGGTCATGTCCAGGCAGGTCCACCATCCGATCCGGACAGGGCCCAGATCCGGGATAAACCTCGGGATAAACAGAGAGACTAACATTAGCGTAGATGTCACTCTTTTTATGATGTAACGAGTACATCAGGTGTTATGGGAAGTGTTCCCGGTTCCGGCTGACCTAGTTAATGCAGCCTAACAATCAGTCAATTGAATTACATAATGAAAGTTAAAAATTTTCTATGTGTATGCCATAGTAAAGAGATGTGTTTTTAGTCTAGATTTAAACTGACAGAGTGTGTCTGCTTCCCGAACAATGCTAGGAAGACTATTCCACAATTTAGGAGCTAAATAGGAAAATGATTGACCGCCTGCAGTTGATTTAGATATTCTAGGTATGATCAACTGGCCAGAGTTTTGAGACCGCAATCGACGTGATGGGGTATAATGCGTTAAGAGCTCGCTTAAGTACCGGGGAGCTAAACTATTTAGTGCTTTGTAAGTAATAAGCAAGATTTTAAAATGTATGCGATGTTTAATAGGGAGCCAGTGCAGTGTTGACAGAACTGGACTAATATGATCATACTTCCTGGTTCTAGTAAGAACTCTAGCTGCTGCATTTTGGACTAGCTGGAGTTTGTTTATTAAGCGAGCAGGGCAACCACCCAGTAGAGCATTACAATAATCTAGCCTTGAGCTCATGAACGCATGTACTAACTGTTCAGCATTTTGCATTGAAAGCATGTGCCGTAATTTAGATATATTTTTAAGATGATAGAATGCGGTTTTACAGATGCTAGAAACGTGGCTTTCAAATGAGAGATTGGTATCAAAGAGCACACCCAGGTTCCTCACTGACGACGAGGGCTTGACAGAGCAGTCATCAAGTGTTAGACAGTATTCTCGGTTACTACTTGTGGAGCTTTTCTGTCCAATAATTAAAAATTCAGTTTTATCTGAATTAAGTTGCAGAAAATTACTATTCATTCAATTTTTTATATCAGCTATGCATTCTGTTAATGCATATGGAAATAAAATATGGAAATAAAGATTATGAACAAGACACCCAAAGTTTTTGTTATTTATTTCCATTCGAAAGACCTGTTTATCAAGCATTTTTACTTTAATTACATACATGTTTTTATATATTTTTATTAATATGACAACAATCACATAACCAACAGAGAGATCGCACTTTCCGAGAGTTTAAGAATATTCACACATAATTTATTCACATAAAAACATGATATCAGAGTTTTAAAATCAAATATTTTAAAAAAAGAACTATACATCACAGTTGTTTAAGCCAATAAGCATTAAGCTGTGTCGTCAGCAAGTCGTTTCCCATCGTGCTTTTGTTCAGCGCAGTCGGTGGAGAGCAACTGCGCTCGACTGCAGAATCCGACACATCCGCCTCGCCATCGCGAGAGATTTGTGACATACGTCAGCATGACATCAGAGCAAGGCGGACCGCCCTCGGACACATTTCTAACCGGCATGCATCTCGCGCTGATCACCGGTGATCGGTTCTGCGCAGATTTTGCTCTTCTCAAACAAGCCTATTGACAGGTTATGATGTATTGGTTTATGTCAAGTTGTCATAACAAAGACAACTCCGAAATGTCAACATTGCATTAAAAATGACATAATTAAGCGAATGACACTTAATGACAGTTGTCATAAACATGCATAAAAACTCCTTCATATTCATGACATGTGTCATGTCATGATTATGAAGGTGTCATGTCAGTCTTATGCACACCCCTTCATGGTAACACTTTACTTGAAGGGGTGTGCATAAGAATACTGTTACAAATAATTTGTAATGGCTTCAGAAGGATTTGGTAATACTCAGTCTTAGCAGGTTACACCACGATCTTCACTTTATAATTAATTATATAAGGTCTCCCTCATCTATCACACCTGACTCAACTCATGAGCTCATTAGACTGAAAAACCTCAAATGGGTGTGTCAGATATAGGGAGACATACAACATTTGCAGGGCTGGTGATACTTCAAGACAGGTTTGTAACCATAACCATGTTTTTTACAACACATCTGCTTGTGATTCTTATTAAGTGGGGGTAATTTTTTTTAGGATTCTTTAGCTAACTGAAGTCTCTGAGATCCTGACACCTTCACTTCTGGAGACTCCAGGTAGGTTGCAGTTCTGGAAAATTGTGCTGCTGGAGACTAAAAGGTTTCTGATGGTTTCACACTTAATTCTTCACCTTAATTTTGAATTATTTTGCAGTTAGCGTGTGTTGTTTCTTCACCATCTGTTTCAAAGGGCTGTTTGGAGAGCGACGACAGAGGAGTGAGGAGCTGCACTGTTTTTCTTATATTTGTTTGTGAAATACATTATTTTAGACTGTACTTTTTTATTTTTCTATTATAAAGTTGTAAATGTAGTAAGTCATTTTCCAATTATTCCAAATAAACCTTGCATAATAAACTAAAGCATAAACTACTGGTTTCTGTTCATTGAATACTTTTAACCTTTTAGTGTAGTCAGATTACATGCAATGTTTGTATTTAGGGGTTTACTATAAGATTACCCAAACAGAAAATATGCTAGCCCATCTATATGCCCATTGTGGCCCATAAGAGCCCTACATAACACCCATCTGGATCCCGTCATGAACCCATATGGGCAGACCCATGTAGGCCCCAAATGGGTGCTACCTGGGTTACCCATATGGGCCCAGTATGAGCCCATCAAGAGACTGTCATCAACCCATTTAGGCCCCATAAGGGTTCTGTAAATTGGCCCCATTTATTAGAACCCATATGGGATCCATGTTGGCCCCTATAATGAACACAAAAATGGGCCCCACTTAGAGCCCACTATGGACCCATTATGTTCCCCTGTGGGCTAACACACATGGGGCCCATGTGGAGCCGATGGACACAATTATACGGGCCCCACTTGGGTTGCCCATGAAGGGCCCAAGTGACAGCCCATCAAAAGCCCACATGGGGCCCACATGGAAATGTTGGCTGGGGTAGTATCCCATGGCCAAAGCCTGACTACCTACAGAAGATTTGATGGTTCTAGCCTCACAGTGACATGAAAGGAAAAACTTTTTTTTTTAAACTTGATTGTTATTGGAAGATTCACCTTTTTCTGCTGAAGCATCCCATGGCCAAAGCATGGCTTCCTACCAAAGCTACAAGTCTAGCCAGGATGTGATATGAAAGCGAGACATTTTTGGCAAAAACATAGCTTTTTATTGAAAGATGCTTTAGCAAAGCCAGTAGGGGCTAATGCAATGCCATGTAATGTAATACAATACAGGTAGTAGCTCATTCTGAGAGGAATTATGAGCTCTTTAGGATGTGCTGACACTCCATAAGATCCGTTTTATAATAATAGCAAAAGTTAGTTCTGATACAGCATCCCATGGCCAAAGCCTGGCTATCTACTGAAACTTTGATTGTTCTAGCCTGACAGTGACATGAAAGGAAAAACTTGATCATTATTGGAAGATTCACCTTTTTCTGCTGAAGCATCCTATGGCCAAAGGATGGCTTCCAACCAAAGCTAAGAAAGTCTTGCCAGGATGTGACATGAAAGCGAGACGCTGAGACCTTTTTGGTAAAAGCCTTGATTTTTACTGAAAGATGCTTTAGCGAGGCCAGCAGGGGCTAATGCAATGCAATGTAATGCAATACAGGTGGTAGCTCATTCTGAGAGGAATTATGAGCTACTCAGGATGAACTACCACACCACAAGACCCGTTTTATAAAAACAGAAAAAGTCTGTTCTGCTGTAGTGTCACATAGCCAAACCCTATCTACCTACCAAACTGTGCTGGTTCTAGCCCAGCAGTGACATAAGAGGGATAACTTTTTGAACAAAAAATGTATTGTTATTTTCTGCTGTAGTATCCCATGGCTAAAGCTTGACTGCCTACCAATGCTAAGCAGGTCCAGCTGGGATATGTCATGAAAGGAAGACCTTTTGGCAATAACTCGATTTTTATTGGAAGATGCTTTAGTGAGGCTAGAAGGGGGTAATCCAATGCACTGTAATGCAATACAGGTTGTAGCTTCTGAGGGGATTTATTAGCTACTCAGGATGTACTGCCACTCCATTAGACCCATTTTATAAAAATAGCAAAACTCAGTTTCGCTGTAGTGTCCCATAGCCAAACCCTTTCTACCTACCAAAACTGTGCTGATTCTAGCCCGGCAGTGACATAAAAGGGAAAACTTTTTGGGAAAAACTTGATTGTTATTGAAAGATTGGAAGTTTCTCCAGCAGGAGTTGGGCCTATTATACAGCTACATGGCAGGACCTCAGAACCTGTTTATCAGAACCTCCTTCGGCAACATGTGGTTCCTTCACTGCGAGCATCTCCCAATCAGCCCGCAATTTCCATGCAAGACAATGCTCCCTATCACACTGCAAAACAGGTAAAGCAGTTCCTTAAATGTGAGAACACTGAAATAATGAAATGGCCAGCCCAGAGTCTGATCTAAACCCCATTGAAAATCTATGTAAAATCATTGGTGACAAAATTATGGCTAAGAAACCCACTACAGTTACCGAACTGTGGAAGAGACTGGAAGAAGAGTTGACCAAGATCACACCGGAGCAGTATCTAGTGATGTCCTGTGGCAGCAGATGTGCTGAGCTCATTCAAAGCAAGGGCCTCTATACCTCCTACTAATTTATGACTGCTGTAAGCATCAAATTTTAGTTGTAATGTTGTTGTTTTTTTGTGCTGCAGATGTTATTGTTCTCTAATTTTGTATCACAGTGTTTTCAACAAAATAAAGGTTTTTGCTGAAGTATTTTGTAAAACATGCTGGCAGAACACCCGCAGCTAATCTTCCTTCAAATTTCAAGCAATGAATATTAACAATATTTCTAAAAAAAATATCTAATGTTTCTAAATTGTTCTCTGATGTTGATCTCCACTGTATTTATATTATACAGTGTATATGTTATATATATTTTCTTAGATAAACTACTTAATACAGCATTTGTACTGTCATAATGTAATAATAATCTTTACAAGCAAATATCTTGGTTACTGAGGAAAAAACAATGTAAGTTAATGGGATCAAATATTGAAGGCCATATAGGGTCAAAACACTGAACTGGACTAGATCCAAAAAGCAACAGTATGAACACAAAGGGTTCTAAGTAAAGGGTTCACATTCCTACTAAAGGAGACCAAAAAGGATCTGAGTCCTCTTTCAGGGACAGTGTGAATGTAAAGAGAACCGGGTTCTTTTTCAATTGGTTCACTTCTTGGTCCACTAAGGGTGTGTTCACATTTGTAGTTCGGTTAGTTTGGTTCGTTTGGACCTGACCAAAAAACAAAAACAAAACATATAGTCCTGGTCCGCTTAGCATTCACACTGGCATTTTTAACAGCGGACCTAAAGTTACCGAACCAAAGGCATAGGGAGACGGTCAGAACCTGATCGGTTGGCTTATATAACGTAGCTTGCTTACCGAACATTCAAAACAATGCTGTGTGCTAGATAAAACACGATCATGATCATGTACACATGCCATTATTTTACCAGCTAAGAAACTCATGAAGAGCTCATAAAATGTTCAAAACATTCAAAACAGCACCAGGATTTCCTCTGTTGTATGCAGAAAAGCGACAGTTCTGTCGTCTGTACCGTCAAATGGGCAACACGGGTCCTTTGATGAGAAGAACCAGGTATGCTTTTTGTGCGTTTTTTCTAGCATTTTCGAAACCTGCTTGTCGAACCAAATATTGATGAGGCACTTCCTCGTTGCTCTACGTTTGCCCTCTAACATTAACGTTATTCATTTTGGATACACCGATCTTTCCACGTCGTCAAATTAGCTGACAATACATCGCCTCTTGTGACATCCGTTTTTTGTTTTGTTTACATGTCTTTAGTTCGTTTGGAAGCGGACCGAGACCTATCTTTTTAGCGGTCTCGGTCCGCTTGTTTGGTGCGCACCAGGGTTCGGATGGCAGAGATCACATATGTTTAAATGGACCGCACTAAACGAGCAATCGCACCAGGGTTCGTTTTAATCGAACCAAACATGACAAGTGTGAAAGCACCCTTAAAGGAGTCTGAGTTTGGTTCTTTTAAAGAGGACCCAAGTGTAAAAACACCCTAAATGTAAGTAGTTTAAGCTTGTTTTTGTTTTTTAAGCTCTATTACCTTAAACAGATAGTTGTGGTAAACAGGATTAAAACTGTTTAGTGCTTTTTTAAACATTTAGAACAGTGCATTGCTGTCAAGACAAGAAACATTTCATAGTCATTTTCATGTTAATAAATAATTTTCATTCATATAACTAGCATGAGAGCGCAACAAGGCTGAATGTGTTGGCATAGCAAGGTGATACTTCCTGCCTGTTTGTCCTACAAAGGACGTCTCGTTTAATTCTGATTGAGGACACTCCATATACTGCATCCTACACAGGATGTGTCCTCCGGAGAACACAGCCTTCAAAATTTAACGAAATGAGACAGAGCTTCAGTATGTACTGCCACTCCATAAGACCCATTATGTAAAAATAGCAAAAGTCAGTTCTCCTGTAGCATCCCATGACCAAAGCCTGGTTACTTACCAAAACTGTGCTGGCTGTAGCACGGCAGTGACAGAAAGGGAAAACTTTTTGGAAAAAACTTGATTGTAATTGATTCACCTTTTTCTGCTGTATCCTCCCATGGCCAATGCCTGACTCCCTTCGAAAGTTAATGGGCAACTCCGGTGAATTTAAGCTTATCTTGATCGTTATACCTTTGTAAGTACAGTCTATAGAAAAAAAACTAACCGTATTGGTCCTTGAACATGTAGCTGTTACAGTTAATGCCCAGAGCCCCCACTCAGCTAAAACAGCAGCTTTGGGGGCATAAACATAAAGGGTGTCTTTGTACCTCTTAACAGGCATAAAATGCAATTAAAATGTCTGTCCAACATGAACAGGTCCCTTACATGACAAAGAGATGTGTTTAGCCACTTAGCCATTGTTTAAATTCATCTGTTTTAGATGGCTAGCTGTAGTCTCGCGCTGAAGTCCCGTGGGAATGCCGTTGTAGCTGGAAAAAAAAGGCAAATAGTCCAGTTGGGAAGAGCATTGTGTGTATGAAGAGGCTCTGCTCATCGGCTCGTCGGTTCTCAGTATTGAACATGTCCGAAAGAAACGGTTTTCAATTCTGTACTGCTCATCCAACCGCTGCTTGTTCAGTTACACGCACGCTCAGTTCAGTAAACGGTTGGAGTTACAACAAATAATTCAAAAAATTTGTTTATTTCTATTCTGAGGGACTGTCACTCATGTCAGAAAGTGAGCAAATAAAGTAACTTGTGGAATCAGCGCTGATTTGAGATGCGAACCATTTAGAATGATTCAGTCCGATTTGGTGAACCGGTTCGACCGGTTCACTAAAAAGATCCGGTTAAAAAGAATGATTTGTTTGCAAACCGGACATGACTAGAGTGATGATCAGATCGAGCTCACATGTGAAGAAGAAATGGTTCACGTTTGTGCCTTTCCGAATTGTGGCAACAGAATGCGGAAAATTGCAGCAAATGCTTTGATTACGATGACTAGCTTATAGACACAACACAGCGGGGCCAGTTGAAGGAAAATGCCATTCCGTGGTCGAATATCGGTGCAACCACTGTGGAGGTAATGTAAACTTTATTTATCCTTCCATTTGGGAACCCACGGCTTGAGGAAAGATGTGCAGTAATAAAATAATCATGCTTTACACACACAACGCTCTTCCCAACTGGACTATTTGCCAATTTAAACAATGGCTAAGTGGCTAAACGCATCTCGTTGTTATGTAAGGGCCCTGTTCATGTTGGACAGACATTTTCATTGCATTTTGTGTCTGTTAAGAGGCACAAATACATCCTTTAAATGTATTCCTCCAAAGCTGCCGTTTTAGCTGAGTGGGGGCTCTGGGCATTAAAGGCATAATATGTAATGTTTCAGCATTAAAAATATAAAAAAATCACTATATCTATGTTATATATTTTTTAAAGTTGTGTGTTTACATTATCCCGACAGTTCCAATTAACTTCTAAATCCAAAGAAATTAATATTTTAATTCAAAGACACGGACCGTGTCTTTATTTCCGTTATGTCGCCCGTCTATCATGTCATATCCGCGTTTGCGTCTTCCTGCGGAACTCGGCGGAACCGCCAAACTCAAAGAGGAACACTGACTGTATAAGGGGAACGTCTGATCATGACTACTCTTTGCCTGTACGTTCTGCCAGCTCAACAAAGTGCAAACGTACGGGTGAAAAAAATGACCCGAGAAGATTTTGGGACAGTAGAAGAAGTAAGAGACTTGTAAACCTTGGAGAAGCCTTTGAAAGATGGCAAAATCTTCGTGACAAGCTTGGACTGCAGAGAGATGCTGATCTCGCTTGCGTTTTAATAAACAGGTAAGTTAAGTAACCATTCAGCTAACATAATAATCATATTATCATAGCATGCTGTATGTTTGCATATTGCATAGCGATCTTGACCACATTGAGACGCGTTTAGCTGAATACATATACATTTTGTATTGTATCGGCGTTTCAAACAGGCGGATCCTGTGTTTTTGGAGACTGAAACAGCTATTTTTTAAAAACTGATTCAAAAGTTTATTTCTATCCGTATATTTGTTGTGTAAAACGCAGATGGACTAGCAGATGGACTATCTATTATTGGTTTTATATGTAGCTGGAGAAAGTAACGTTAGCTTCATATGGTAATATGCCACTATCTTGGTCAATTAATATAAGGTGACCTTCACTGTTGTCATATGTTAATACTAGCTACATATAATATTGATTTAATACTGATCTACTAATTCATATATCTCTGAGTTCCAAAATAAATGTTTATTAGAATGATTGATGAACGTGGGGAGCGACACAGCGCGTGTTCCAATGAACAAAATAGGCTATTGCTGGTTCTCTCACTCACTATGTATTATGGGTTGGTAAAGATAAACTAAATTGAAATGTATTTCCTTATTGAACAGTTGATAGACAGAATGATAGCAGATTGGTGCTTTAGCTTCAATTTCTACATTTCTACACGGAAACGGATGATGTCGCATCGTCCATATTTTTTACGGTCTATGGTATAAACTCATTCTCTCTAGCAACACCTCTCCAAAGTTTCTCTCATATTTATGGTAATAACTTTTGAACCCTAAGGGCTTGAAACAATATCCTTTCCTAGGCTTAAGCCAATTTGATTGCACCCTATGATAAAAATCAAAAATCATAAAAGTGGTCTCATTAGATTAAGGGCATTATGTCGGGATATCCAAATTTACCATATCTACCAGTTTGTCTGTCAGGCTTTTTTTTTTTTTTTTTTTTAAATGCTTATAACTTTGGGTGTGATTGACTATTTTTCATAGGAGTAACTTTTTATTGTCTCCTGAATCCTTGCCGAGTCCAACGACACCAGACTTGCCAGGTTTTGGTGCATGATTTGTGCAGTGTGGTAAAAGCGTCAACAAGTAACACGTCTATGGAGACGTGCATCAGATTAACTGACGTGTAGAAATTTACCTTTACCTGTTTTCACGGTGGCTAGACCGTGAAAATATAACTGTTGGAACAATTGTATGTACGAGACGGTGAGAGAGGGAGCGCGGCCTACGAACTCCTTGTAATAGGCCTACATGAAGCTGGCTTCTGCTGTTAAAACTGCAAACTATTCTAAAGTAAATTTTACTTTTAATTAATTACACTCCTGACTCTTGGTCTTCATTTTTCACTACTGGTCTTGGGTCATAAACCCCTGCTAACCCCTAACAAGAGTTTGAAGGGGACTGTGGGGACGGATGAGAAAATGTGGCAATGTAGTAAAGCTCTTCTGTATTTTCTTAAAGATGCAGGGTTCGAACACAGAACATAGTGTTTTTTTATTTTATTTAAAGTACATGAAGTGCTGAAGTTGCTTCATTTATACAAGATAAAACAAGTAGGCCCAGTGGGAAAAATTTAATCAATTAATTTTGAGAACAAATCATATCAAATATGATGTTAGGAGGATACTGTGTTAAATTAAACCATGTTTTTATTGAGAAAGCATCCTTCATGTAGCTATGTGTGGAATGGAAGAGGAGTCGGCATGTTGTCACTGCTTTTGTTTTACGGTCTGTGAGTGAGGCGCAAGAATGGTTAAAAGATGAGTTAAATAAAAATGGGGGTGCCTGTGTTAATTTAACTGTATTTATTTTTCTGAAAGAACCTGGATTACTTAAAAGAAAAATACATGTATTCATTTTTTTTTTTATTAAGAAAATGCAAATATCTGGCCCACACTCCAGTACAGCAGGTGGCGGACGCCTCCCGCCAACAAAAAGAAGACGAAGAAGGAGACTTTCCTGCACTGGTACAAACAAATTCAGGAAAATAAATTAATGCAATCCTGATATGTATTAAGAATAAAGGATTATATTATTGGATATAGAAGTATTTAGTTCATTATTTTCACACAAACTAGGTGGCTGTATTCACCTTTAAAGTTGGTTCGCAACCTGCCATAAAACCAAAAGAAAAGGAAGTTGCTGCACACCCCGGTACAGAGGTGGCGGTGTGCACATGAACACGTTAGTTGCGACCCGCTATGAAAACCAGAGAGTGAGGATCCTGTCTGGTGTTTTGAATGCCCCACCTCAAACTGTAGTTTATTATGAATGATCCGGTCATGATTAAAACCGAAAAGGTTTTACATTTGAACAGCTCAAAGGGTAGAAAGGTCCGTGTGGTTCGGGAGCATTATGTGAGGGAGCAGGTGCCATGTGGGAGCTCTTTCTGTCAAGCAAACTGTCACAACGGTAAGAAGCGGAGTATATATAAACTTTATTACAGGCTCTAGGCCCAACCACAACACATACAAAAAAATAAAAACAACAACAACAAAAAAAAAGGCATAGATACATACACACACGCATACAGACATACTTGATTCATGAGAGCCTTAACAGGCACGCATACCAATGTTTCCACAAATATGATTGATATCTGACTGAGCTGCACCTAGGGCTTGTAAGCATCATTATAATACTGTTTTGAGACTCATCAAGTCGGGACATAAACTTAAACATTAGGTTCCTCAAGAGAGCCTGTAAAGTGCTTAACCTTGAGTCACAAAAGAGCTTACTTGCACTGGTACTCCTGGGCTTTTTCAGCAGTATCCTTAGGCAGTCATTATATGCTACTTGAAGTTTACGCAGGGTTTCTTTTTTGTAGCTGACCCACAATGGGGCTGCATACATAGGGGTACAGTATGCACGAAACAATTTCACTTTCACATCATCAGAACAGTAATGGAATTTCCGAACTAACATGTTTGCTTGGACATACAACATTCGTCTATGCCTATACATATCTGCATCATCTTCCATCTTGTCAGTGATGATGTGCCCAAGGTATTTCGTACAGTTAGATACACAGAGTGATTGCCCTGACAGATAAAACATTGGAAAGTGCAGCTTCTGATCCTCCTTGGTCCTACATATCAATACAGCACTCTTGTTTGCATTGTACTGTACATCAAACTCAACCCCATACTCAGAGCATATATCCAACAGCTGTTGGAACCCAACAGTGCTGGGGGACATAATAGCCAAATCGTCTGCATACATCAGATGGTTTAACATATGAGACAGCCAAACATGAAATGTGTTGTTTACTATTATTGTTATCGTTTTTAGTGGACGCATCAGTATACATCAGCAGAGCTGGCTAACAAGAGGCAATCTTAAAATACGTGGTATTTAACTTCAAAACAGAACAAACTTGATTATGTAACTGTAAAGTTAATATTATTATTTTTTAAACATAGTATAATTTAAGTGTTACAGCTTTATGAAGTGTTAACTATCCAGAAAATCTTACTTATTACAGTAATTCCCATTATGGTGACTTAATGTGGTCACTCCCCCTGGAATGATTTTCCTATTCCATACTAGTTTAGGACGAACTTAATGTACAATTTTAGTAATTGAGCAAACGTTTGCAGCCTTTCGATACACTTCACCCTACCACATCAATAATGATCAGTGATTTTACTATCTGATGTTGTGGTGAGAAGTATTTTTGTTTCGTAGTTCATTTGTTCCTTGTGTAATGAATTTTCATATTGTGTTTACAATTTAAGATAATAATACAATATAATGTTGACCATTTGTGCTCTAACAGTTGGGAAGGTGCTGTCTGGAGATGTGACCCACTATGTGGTTCCGGATGTGGGAGTGGTTCGTGATTTCTTGGAAATACTGGAGTTTAGGGAGCTGCAGGGGATCGTTTTAACCCAGACAGCCTACCAGCACACCCGTGGACGCAGGTCATAAGTCAACCACTGAAATATTATTTTGGACATCAGTTTTACTTTATTTTCCTGTCACACATTGTCCATTTTTAAGCACTTGCTCTTAGTGTTGTGTGTGAATAAAAAGAAAGAAAATTCTTTCAGAAAAAAAGGGGATCGTTTTATGCATTTTGTTTTATCTTGTACAGGCACTATAACAGACTGCGCGCTTTACTGAAAGACCCTCGCCATGACTGCGTGCTGTTTGCCAATGAGTTTCAGCAATATTCCTATTGCCCCAGAGACAAGGGTGAGTCTCAGGACAAATGGAATACAAGGTTAGTCCTGACTATCCAGTATTACGCTTTCTTTTATGCATTGTGTACTTTGAGAAAAGAGTGTTAATGGGCTCCTTGCACATATCCACATGACGTCATCTCCGCAACGGGCAAATACGGCCCTCCCTTTTCCGATTTGGCGAAAGATCAGTCATAATTACTCTATATGGTCATGGTAGACTTGTGAACTGTTGGCATGAATGCATCCTTTTAAACACAAAAAACACAGAAATTGAGGTCTTTAAATGGGATTGTGCAGCAAGTATGGCATTTTATTAAGTAATAAATAATGATATTTGAAATCCAAAGCTGCACACTGTAAACACAATCCCATTCAAACACATCATAATAAAACAAACAGAAAGCAGTAACGAACAACTTAAGCAGCTTTTGAAAAAAGTTAAGCACATGCAAGGCAGCAACAGTGGCCAGAGGCTTGAACAGCTTGAGCAGTTTTTTGGAAGTTGAGCACATACAAAGCGATAACAGAGGTCAAAATGTAACATGACCATTTTAAGCACAACACACAATTTGAACTCGAACCTTTTGGAACTGCTGAACTCGGAACTCTGACATAAATTACAAGTGCAGCCCTACATTTACATAGTGAGGTTTTTCGTGCTTCTTCATGGATCTGAAACAGAAAGCCTGTACAGCGACTTCACTTGTGGCTCTGTCTTTGTTTGACACTAATGCCAATCACATATTAACACAATAATAAGTTAGGCACATACATGTAAGCGTATAGGACACAACAATATACATTTTTCCGCCTAACACAAGAAAACCGTAAGTTACTACATTACAACACGCATATTCTGTCAGACTGGAATTGTTTATTAGCCTAGCAAGCTAAAGTAAGCCATAAAGTTTGAGAGATCTAGATTTACCTTCATATCCGTGGATGTATGAAGATGCATACATCTTAAAGCCCTTCTCTAATTTACTGGTAGGTGATTTGGAGGAGGACTTGCAAAGGCAATATACGTCCGTTATCGAAAGTTTCGGGCAAGTCTTGTAAACATCTAGTTTAGAAAAGAGCCATGTTTAGACCGGAAAAGACTAAGCCGCATTTTCGGTAAGGAAGTAGTTATGTGCAAAGAGCCCATAGAGTATGGAGAAATAGAGTATTAATTTGTGTAAGCCTCCAAAGTGTTATGCACTTTTTTTCCAATAAACAATAGAAGCATGCATGCAATGCTATTTTTATATGAAACCTTATTGAGAAGTGAAGCTACTTCCATGAGACATCTCTGATTTCCTGTAATCCCTAATAGGATTAGAGGAAAAACCAGAACTGCATAGTTCCTAAAAATATTTGATCACTCATGGGAAAGTCAATTTTATCTGTGAAAAATTATGTTGATTCTTCCAGAAAAGTGTACAATGCAGCAGTTTGGTACTATAATCATCTAGCTGGACTCCGACCAGTGGTCATGATTACAGAAGATAGTGACGCTATTTCAGAGTACAGTGCCTTAAACAGCGGAGTGTATGTCATCTCAACTCAGGTATGTTGTATAGTGTTGGATTGTCAGTATCTTTCTGGAGTCAGAAATGTTTAATGACCACTAAATTGTATAACTTACTTTTGTTCCAGTCAGGAAACAAATTTCCTAAATAGTCGTGCTAGGTTCTCCTTTATCATTCAACTCTTTTATTTTATTTAGTTTACATTATAAAAAAATATTTATTTTTCATGTCCAGTCAGGGTTTCCGTGGAGTCATACATTTAACAATAAGAATTTAAGGCCATAAAAAGTCATAAAAACGTCCAGATTTTCCATACAAGGTCATAAAAAACAAAACAAATGTAAGGCCTAAAAAGTCTTAAATTCGCTGAGGCATTGCGTTCTAGGTCTTAAATAATGTTAAACAGGTCTTAATTTTCCAACGTTCATGTAACGCTACCTCATTGAAGTGCTCTCGCCTCCCGCAGCGCGCGTATTTATTCCATGGTGTTGTAGTTCTTTCTTTTACTAGTCCAACTATTGTTCGCTGTATTACAACTACAAATTACACCAGTATGCATCTTCTATTGCAGCCAATCAGCTTTCGTGATATTGGCACGAGCCTCTTTCAGATTGTACCCCACAGACGCATAAAACAGATTTTATTCTTCAGCTGACGGTTCTTCCAGTTTCGCGATCGTGAAAGCGAAGGTGAATCTTTCTTGCAATCTTGCATAATAACCAAATAAAAGTATAATATACCGGATTGCACTAAAAAAAGTTAATAACAGTGATGTAAACGGCGAACTCCGATGTCAGACTGCGTGTGTTTGCTGCCTGTCAGCGCACAAGGATGTGTTATTTCTAGGCTCATTAGCCTACTCTCGAACAATTAAATATACACATTATGCATATGTCTATATCCTGACTTGACAATAGTCTATTGTCATTTATTTATAAGTAAATATTTTATTACTGACCAGTTTATTTGATTACTTAATTACTTGGAAACTTTTTACTTATATTAAGCATTTGCTTATTGCTGTGGTTTACTTGTTACTGGTTATTACTGGTTTACCACCCCAAGCGATCGTGTTATAGCACACCACTGGACCAGCCTTTTTTTGTAATACCAAACAAGATTCATGCATTTTGTTTGTTTTACTGCCATGTTTGACTATTGTTATGGTTAATGTGGCATCCTAATTATGAAAAATAAAAATGTTCGCAAATTTATGGAAGTGACTACCACAATATAAAATAAAATTATTTTGATTAAAAAAAATTAACGTGTGTTTGTGTGTGTGTGTGTGTGTGTGCGTGCGTGCGTGCGTGCGTGCGTGCGTGCGTGCGTGCGTGTATATTTTATATACTTGCAAAGCGAATTATTTTATTTAAATTGAACAAAGTATTCGTAATCTTATTATTCATAGCTACATATTCATATGTATATATATAATATACATATGAATATATAGCTGTGAATAATAAGATTACTAATACTTTGTTCAATTTAAATAAATTAATTTGCTTTGCAAGTAATTTAGTGATTCTGCATTTTCTATGCATGTTATTTTTTATTGCATGATATAGGTTTTAAATTTAATTCATAATGATCTTAAAAAGGTCATACAAAGTCTTAAATTTGACTTGGTGAAACCTGCCGATACCCTGGTCCAGTGGATGGTATTTAGGATGTTTGATCATACTGTCATGGTCTGTTTTGTTATAATGAATGGCTTATCATACATATCCCATTCTTATGTTTAATTTGTCTTAAATTTGTAAAGAGCTGGGTGTTCTGCAATTCAGTAAAAAGTCATCAAAACATTTTTTTTTAAGTGCAATAAATGAGACCAACACACTTGTCCATTAGTAACACCAGTGAACTCTATTGTAGGAGTACCTGTTAAGTTTCTGGCCAGACGTGCAGGCTGCCCACGATCTGTACAACTCCATTGCTCAGACTCTTCAAGAGCGAGAGAGTGAAGGAGCAGAGAAGGTGTACACTGAACACCTGCCTGCTGAGGTGCTGGAGGCTGGTATAAAATCTGGAAGGTACATCCAGGTAAGTAAACTCTCAGAGATGCTCCTGTTTTTGATGGCTACATTCCAACCACTCTTTCCCATTTAAGGGCCTGCTCAGTGTGAACAAACATCGAGCACAGCAGGAAGCATTTGTCCGTTATGAGGGTTCAGCCAGCAAAAATACAGGTAATAACAACATACTTTAATCAGTCATTGAATTTTTTTCAGATTACTGATACTTATTGAAATTGATGGGTTTTATGGTCTTTTACCTTTTATCCTGTGATCCTGTTTTTTAGAGCTAAACAGTGATGTGCTGATCAGTGGAGTGAAGCATCGTAACCGGGCGGTGCATGGAGATGTGGTTGTCATAGAGCTGTTGCCCCGTAATGAGTGGAAGGGCAGGACTATGGCACTAACAGAAGGTCAGGGGGAGGAGCGGGCACAGGAGGACATCCAGAGTCAGCCCTTGCCCACAGGTAACCATAAGTATATGATGATGATTCTGGTCTAAAACATTCTGAGCGGAACATGATGAGTGACCGACCAGCAGCCAGATAAATGGACATGCATTTGCAATTGGTTTCAGAAGTCTGAAACCACTATTGAAAATGCTTTTATTTAGCATTTTTCTAATTTAATAAAAAAAAAAATTATCACAAATTCTGGTATGTGTTTGAATGACAATTTTATTTAAAGGTGCCCTAGAATGATTTGAAACAATATGTTAAATTGTTCTCTGATATCTAAATAGAGGGTATGTGGCTTATTTAAGGTCAAAAATTGTCCAGATACAGTTTTACAGGTCCATTTACAACCCTAGAAATTGTCCCTAGGATGAAATGCTCTGTTTTTGCCTGATTTGGAAGGGTCATTAATATTATTGCAGAGTTCTGCTCTGATTGGCTGTTTCACTGCATGGCTCAATGACAGCTAACACATCTATACCATCCGTCATGACAATGATTTTACAATGATAGCTTCTTAACTTTGAATCACGAACTGAACTGGGTAGCGCGTAAATATGTTGTTTGTACAGTAACATTACAGTTTGACAGTAGAGTACTGATTTAAAAGTCAATTTATTTAGCCAAACAAAGTAGAGGCCACTCAAAATAATCTGTCATGTTTACTACTCACCTGCTTCAAAATAATCATACTTCAGTTCTCAAAAATGTATATCTATTTAACAAATTGAATAAAAGCCTTGTCAAATGACTATCGTTTCAACTTAGATGGTGGAGAAGGTGAAGTTAGCTACAAGGATCGACTGAGCGATCAGCCAATTTAGCGATCAGCGATCGGCTAAACAGTAGTAGTAAACGTAGTTAGTTTCTGAGTTATGTGTTGATGATTAAATTTAGGCTCATTTAAATTTCAATCTGTCAAAGGGGATCAACATTCGTACTGTTGTATTTCATGAAACCACTGGCAGGAAATATTAACTTTTGTCATTTGACAAACTATTTTGCCCAGGTTAGAAAAACTGTCCGTGCTGAAATGGGCCGAGCAAACGAACGATTTTGAATTAAATTGTTGTGGTATCCGATTGTAAATAAACATCAACCATGACTGTTGACAATGTTTATCTGTGGGAAGGCTAAGAAAAGTCCTCACATCCATTTATTCATGATCTGCCGTCTTTGCTATCCTCACGTGATGCTTTTTTACCTGATAGAACTCCCGAAGATTCGACTGCGCATTTCTGCCTGACAGTGAACATTGGCTGGCATTCAAATGTTGGGGGCATACATATTAATGATCCCAGCGATTGCGTCACAGGTGGCGATATGTTGAGAATCGCTTGTTTTTTCGTAGTGTTTATCACAAACAAGATTTACATATGAAGGAGGAGGCAGTGGTGGACTCACTGTATGCGATGTCCATGTACTGAACTCTTGTTTTTTAACTATGGCAAGGTTAATTAAAGTTTTCATTTTAGGGCACCTTTAAGAAAATATCTTGTTCAAATGGGACGTTTCTAGTTTCAGTAGGTTTCTGGACACTACAGCTTGATAGCTTTATAAGTTGTGTCTGTTTTTAAAGATATATAATTTACTCGCCCTCAAGCAATCCTAGGTGTATATGACTTTCTTCTTTCAGACGAAATACAATCAGAGTTATATTAAAAAGTGCCCTGTCTCTTCCAAGCCTTATAATGGCAGTAAATGGTAAATGATATTTTAAAGGTCAAAAGATCGTGTTAATCCATTTTTAACGCTGGGTGTTATTAAAAGCCTTTTGAAGCGAAGCAATGCTTTTTTAAAAGAAAAATACCCATATTTCAATCTTTATAGCCTAAAAAACTAGTAGTCGACTTGCAACAAAAGAGTAACCCCTGACGAGATGAATGACATAGGATGTAGGAGTTGTGTAAGTTTGACACCTTTTCAAAAAAAACTCCAGCTCCTCTTCTTTTATAAAATCAAAATATAAAAGAAAAATGAAAGAAAAAGAAAAAAAAATTAAATTGCGTTTTAGATTTATTTCGTGACCGGTGTTTAGTTTTGATATATCCACTTTGCTTTCGCCTTCAACAATGTATCGGGTCACAGGGTTTTTTTTGTGTGCATACGTGCATGTTTTAGGCCATCTGCCGGAAGCTAGCTATTTTGGCTATAAAGATTTAACTATGGTTATTGTTTTTACAAAAACATATTGCTTTTGCCCTCTCAGAGCTAAGAGTATGTTTATGATTAATGGATGTACTTTTTTTAGCTTCAAACTCCATTCACTCCCATTATAAAGCTTGGAAGCATCAGGATATATTTTAACATAACTCCAATTATGTTAGTCTGAAAGAAGTCATATACACCTAGGATGGCTTGATGGTGAGTAAATCATGAGATAAATATAGGTGGCCTTCATATACACCTATGATGGCTTGAGGGTGAGTAAATCATGAAATAAATTGGGGTGACCTCTCCCTGTAACTCTCCTTTTCTGTAGGCAGGGTGGTGGGTATTCTGCAGAGGAACTGGAGAGACTACGTTGTGACATTTCCTCCTCTTGAGGAGGTGCAGTCCCAGAGCCGAAATTCACAGAAGATTCTGGTCATTCCATGGGACTACCGCATACCTAAAATCCGTATCAGCACACAGCAGGCTGAGGCACTACAGGTGGAGATATAATTTGGTATTTTAAGCGCGTTATGGGATGCAGTAAAAGCTAGATTAGTCTAGACTTGTTGCAAGCAAGTGCAATCTAATGTTCATATCATTGTTGACACCCTTTGTTAACACTAAAACCTTTAGTAGACTTACTACACTAGTGAAATTAGAAATGAATGACTGAAGAACTAGAATTTAATATCACGGTTTCCACAAAAATATTAAGCAGCACAACCGTTTTCAACAGAAGACTTAAGTAATGATGCTGAAAATTCAGCTTTGCCATTACAGGAATAAATTATGTTTTGAAATATATACACCTATGATGGCTTGAGGGTGAGTAAATCATGAAATAAATTGGGGTGACCTCTCCCTGTAACTCTCCTTTTCTGTAGGCAGGGTGGTGGGTATTCTGCAGAGGAATACCCACCTCGTATACCCTATACACCCTACCCATATATATATATCTTTTTTTTTTTTTTTTTTTTTTTAAATACTTTATATTACATTGTAATAGTATTTCACAATAAAACTGTTTTAGTGCAGCCTTGGTGATCATTAGAGACTTATTTTTAAAAACTTTTGAATAGTGATATAAGTTTTGTTCATCTGGCATGCTTCTCTGTGCAGGACCAAAGAGTAATTGTGCGCCTGGATGTATGGGAGAGTACTTCTGTCTACCCAAATGGTCATTGTGTGAGGGTTTTGGGGAAAGCAGGTGAGCTGGAGACTGAGATTCAGACCATTCTGGTGGAGAACTGCATCCATGTGCCACCATTCTCAGAGGCGCAGGTAAGGTCATAGTGTTAGCATCTGAGTTGAGACAATTTGAACTATTAAAAGAGTGAATCCCCAATAGTAGACCTTCCAGAAAAGGACATGGTATATTACCATAAAATCTTTGTTTCTGAACGTCTCTTCAGTTGCGAGAGATGCCAGTTAACACAGAGGAGAACCCGTGGCAGATGGACAACAGTGAGGTGTCCTCTCGACGGGACCTGAGAGAAACACATCTTGTTTTCAGTATTGATCCTAAGGGCTGTGAGGACGTGGATGACACCTTGTCTGTACGGATGTTGCCTGGGGGGAAACGTTTAGAGCTGGGTGTCCACATTGCTGATGTCACTCACTTTGTGAGGGAGGGCTCTCTTACAGACCTAGAGGCACGGTCCAGGTACGGAGATTTTCCAGCTATTCAATATATATATAGTGGTCGATTAATATTGATTATTATTATTAATTATATCAATATTACACATTGATAAAAAAAATTGAATATCCTGTTTTTGTCTTACTAATTAAGAATAATGGTGATTCACATGTTTGTCAAATGTCCGTAGTGAATGTATGTTTATAAATATTTACATAACATGTTAAAGCTGGGGCCTATACCATGAAGCCGGTTTAGCTGGTTAGCCAGATATGTTTAAGCTTAGTTTGTGCCAATCCTGGGTTTTAGGTACCATTAAAGTGGTTTGGCTTTTATCAGTGTTCATCTCCATAGTAACTTATGCTCCATGGCTAACCTGCTCCAGGGCAGGTTATGTTCTGGATTAGAGATCTCAAACTGAAATTGGACCAGCTGTGAGTAAAGTGACACACTTCTAATGCAATAAAGCCACTACCCCTGTTTCTACTCCAAATTAAAGGTCACTACATAGAAAACTGACTTATATATATATATTTATAGAATTATTATACCCTTAATCAATTACACATTTATCATTTTAGTTAATCAATCATTAATTTGATTGATCAATCATTCAAATCATTAATTTAATTGATTTGAAAGGCACTTTGTTAAAATGTGTATAAATAGCCTAAATAAAGTCATACAAATAAGCTTTAAAATTAATAAATAAAGCTATAAAAAAGAAGCTTACATGGCTTAAATGTTCAATTATCTCTATTTATCAACTAAACTAACTTCATAACTTTTACTTGCATTGACGTATAATATATTATTCTTGCTGTGTAATTTTCTTCTTGCTGTGTAATTTTTTTTTTAAATTCTTAAATTTTTAAGAAATTAAGTGTTTTTAAGTGTGATTAGCTGTTCACTGCTGATGTCACAGCTAAACTCCTGAATTCAGGAAGAAAGCTAGCTTAGAAATCTAGACGCACCCTAGCGGCAGCAAATTTAATCTGCCCGCAAGTGTCGTCTAGGAACTCTCAATACCCTTATGAGCTGTATTCCCCTCACTCTGGACGGGCCAATCACATCGTGTATAGAGTCGGCGGGCGGGGCCATAATGACGACGGCCGAGTTGCGTTTGCATGCTTCTAGTAAACACAGAAACTGGCGAACGGCGGCGGTCTTTCCAATCAGTTTTGACTGCGATTCTGGAAGTCTTGGAGTTAAGCTTTTCTCTGAGAAAAGAACAAAGAACGGCACTGACGTCATTCTTAAAAAGGGAAGATGTGTTCGGAGTTTAGCCGACCGGATACGGTGAATGTTTAATGTATCAACAAGCTCTGTTTCACCTTCGTTGCTCTGGTTGGTGGTAACGCTATCCTATCGCGTGCAGAGGGAGTTTCAAAGACAACCGTTTATTCCGCCCCTCGGATTGAGCCCTGTCAATGGTGAGTTTCCAGACCAAACATCTTGATGTGGGTCTGGCTTGTCAGGCTAGATCAAAGCCTGAGTTGACAGAGAAAGCTGATGATCAGCATCATGGTACCAACAAAGCCTGAATAGATTGGTTTGGTTTTGTCAACTTGAAACTAATCCTGTAAACCTGAGTTTGTTAAACTTCCATCATGGTACAGGCCCCTGTTGTCTGTAACTTTTTGTTTTTGTTTTCAAGATTAACAAAAATTATATAATCAGAATGTACAACATAAACCCATTTTCCAAACCGGGTTTTTGTTTTACCCTGAAAACTCATTATTTTACACTATAATAAGTGTTTATATTGGGACAATTTCAGGCCGGTCTGGTAGAAACCGCTGCAGTGCACAGGAGCACAGTGCTTGCGTGACTCATTATGACCATAGAAATAAACAGAGAGAAGTAGCTCTGGCTGCAATTTTCTTCCACAAGATACATGCAGTTCTGTTTATTAACCACTAGAGTGCAAAAAGTTACGGAGCACAGCTTTAACTAATCAAAACAATTATTATTGTATACACTACCATAAGTTTAGGGTCAGTTTTAAAAAAAGAAATTAATATTGTTATTCAGCAGGTATGCATTAGCTGGCAGAGATGCAAAAGTGACTGTAAAGAGATTAATAATGTAAACAGTTGTTTATCCTAGTGGTAAATGCTAATACATTTTGAATTTCTATTCATCAAAGAATCCCTAATAATCCCTCTTTTATTATGGTGTCCATAAAAAATATTAAGCAGCAAAATAAGAAATGTTTCTTGAGCACCAGATCAGCATATTAGAAAGATTTCTGAAGGATCATGTGACTGAAGATTGGAGTAATGATGCTAAAAATTCAGCTTTCCCTTTACAAGATTAAATTACATTTTTAAAATGCACTAAAATAGCAAACGTTTATTGCAATAATTCTGAAAACTGAATTTTTGATCAAATATCAGCCTCGACAAGCACAATGAGACTTCAAAAAAAAAATTTTTTTAAATCGACCCTATCAAAAACAATGGGGGGAAAAACAACAACCCTAAACCTTTGAACAGTAGTGCAAATTGATTTTTGGTTTCAGGATTTCAAATCCCACCAGATTTGAATCAGCTCTCATTTCTAAACACAGGGCAACCACTTATTATCTTGCTGACCGGAGGTATGACATGCTGCCAGCAGTGTTGAGTGCTGACCTGTGCTCTCTCCTTGGAGGAGTGGACCGGTGAGTAACACAAACCTTTCCCTGCTATTTAAAACTTTGAAAGTGACCCTAATTGTGCCACTGGAATCGGTGTGGATTTTCATAACAAAGATTCGCTCTGTAATTTGTTCCAGATATGCCATGAGTGTCCTGTGGGAGCTGGATGCTGAGTCTCTGGATATGTGTACAGTTTGGTACGGTCGCACTCTTATCCGCTCCTCCTATCAGCTTCACTATGAGCAGGCCCAGAGCCTGCTGAATGGTGAGGAGGTCGAGGTGCCCGAGCTCGGCCATCTTAAGGGTTCGCAGCGGGACCAGAAACTGGCTGAGCTCTTGCTGGCCCTGAAGACTCTGACGAGGGTAGCCCGGCACCTCCGGGCACAGAGAGATAAGGGTGGTGCTCTGGAGTTAGAGGGGGTGGAGGTTAGGGCTCAGCTTGATGAGGAAAAGAACATTACAGCCCTTGTGCCCAAACAGCCTCTGGAGGTTCATGAGACTGTGGCAGAGTGCATGATCTATGCCAACCACTGGGTGGCACGCAAGATACAGGAGAGCTTTCCACATCAATCTCTTCTGCGTCATCACCCACCACCCAAACAGGAGTTCTTCAATCAGCTAATCGACAGTGCCAAGGCACGTGGCTTCAGTATTGATACAAGGTAAGAAAAGAAAAAAGTTCATGATTTTTTTCTTTGATATGTTTTGAAAGAAGATTCTTATGCTCACAAAACCTACATTAATTTAGGACAAATACTGTGAAATAGTATTATTGTGAAATATTATTACCATTTAAGATGCATGTTTCCTGTTTTATTATATTTTAAAATGTATTCCTGTGATACAAAGCTGAATTTTCAGCAGTTGGAGTCATTACTCCAGTCTTAAGTGTCACATGATCCTTCAGAAATTATTCTAACATGCTGATTTGGTGCTCACCGAACATTTCTTATTATTTGAAAACAGTTTGTGGAAAGTGTGATTTTATAAAAAAAATTCAGGATTTTCTTTGATGAATAGAAATTTCAAAAGAACAGCAAACTTTTGTAACATTATTGATGTCCATACTGTCACTTTTAAACAATTTAAAGCATCCTTGTTGAATAAGTGTTAATTTCTGCCATTCTTACTGAACCCAAACTTTTGAACAGTACTGTGTATATAAATAAAAATAGAAATATGTATCATTAAATCAATACAGTCACAAATAGATTGTTTACATGTGTGTATGTTCATATGTCTGTATGTAATGCATTTTGTTTAAACTAGGTCAAACAGGGCCCTGGCTGATTCTCTGGAGCGAGCTGCAGATCCTCAGGACCCCCTGGTAAACCGGTTATTGAGAATGATGGCCACACAGGCGATGTCTAATGCTCTTTACTTCTCTACAGGATCCTGTCCAGAGGAACAATACTACCACTATGGTAAATGATTTTGATCCTCTCATTATTACAGATTATTTGAAGTCTCATTATTACAATTTACAGATTTTAAACAGTTGCTTTCATTTTTATAGTATAAATAATATGAATACAATTTCTACCTTGGTTTAAAACCTCAGTAGTTTTGCTAGAACTAAACGTTTGTAGGTATAAATCATGTCTTGCTGTTCATGTTGTCTTCAGGTCTTGCACTGGATCGATACACTCATTTTACCTCTCCAATCAGACGATATGCTGATGTATTAGTTCACCGGCTACTCATGGCTGCCGTTCAGCTGGAGAAGGAAGGATCACTAAGCAAAACTTTGGCCAATAACAAAGAACTCGAGGAGCTGGCTCAACAAATCAACAATAAAAATAGAGTATGGAGAGCGTTTTTTTTCCAATATTTTAACAGTGAAACAGTAATGATTTTCTGGGAAATTACCCCAACACTTCTCAAAGTCTCTGTTTGTGTAACAGGCAGCACAGCACGCACAGAAGCAGTCCACAGAGCTCTTCCAGTGCCTCTACTTCAGAGATAAAGACTCCAACACAGATGAGCGCTGTGTGGCTGATGCTGTGATCTATGCTGTCCGAGCTAATGGTTTCCTGGCCTTCGTACCACAGTAATGGCCCACTTATGGAATATGTATTTGCTTTGAACATGGTTTAGACGATTCTATTCCACCGGCTGTGAGGGGAAGACCACATGTCCCAAGATTCTGTGCTCAAACTTGGCGTTTTCAAACTACACCTTTGTTATGAATAGGCGCCCTCTAGTGGACGGAAAAATGACAGGGCAGCTTTAATAAACATTCCTTATTATCAATGTTGAAAACAGTTTATTTTTGTGTAAATGGTGATTAAACACAATTCTGAATTATTTGATGAATAGAAAGTTAAAAAGATCAGATATTTTTTACAAAGTTTTCAGTTTTCTGTCACTTTTTAATTTATTTAATGCATCCTGAATAAATGTCTTCAAAAATATAACTAACCCCAAACTTTTGAATAGTAGTGTACACCAAAAGTAGCTCTTTAATATGTTTTGTAATATGTAATATGTTTTGTTGGACATGATGTTTGATGTCAAGCTGCTGTAACATTTTTGTAACCTGTTTACACAGGTATGGTTTGAAGGGAGCTGTGTACCTTAAGGATCGAGAGGGTCAGGTGGTCAGTGTTGATGGAGATGGAAGATGCGAATGGAAGGCTGGGATATTGCAGAGATACCCTGACAGGATCAGCACCTGTACCAGCACTGGAACCCATACCTTTTACCTCTTCGACCATGTTACAGTAAGTAAATATCCAGCAAACAATAAAAAAAAATCACATTGTTTGTGGTACCTTTATCTGGACTGTAATAGATATGTGCTTGTTACGTCCTCTGTCCTTTTGTGTCTGTCTCACTCCACAGGTTCGTATCACTGTAGAACCGTCTCGTTGCCATGCCGACAGCTTGTGTCTGCAGCTTATCAGGAACAAGCCCCATTGTGCTGTGCAACCTGAGTCCCAGCCAGCTGGTCGTGGTCGGTCTGAGCTGGTTCAAGAAGTGGTGCGCTGGGCAGAAGAGGCCTCGCTCCAGGCAGAGGAAGAGAAGGGGAGGAAGCCCAAAATGAGCAGGGAGGAGAGGAAGTTCAGACAGAGCAAAACACCAAACCTCTATGTCCTGTTACAGGAGATCAGTGAACTTGCCCTGCTGGATCTGTCTTTATGCCAAATCAGAAATACAGAGGAACAGACTTGTACTGCATCTTCTTAGCTTTATACTGCGGTTACTACAATACACACACACAAACAGAATATTCTACACAGACGGCTTTGTAATATTTGCGAGATTTATGGCTGTCATGATGTTCTGTTGAAGTGTCCAGATGTGAACTAACAAACAAGAGCTATGCTTATGAACCCTGGCTCCTTAGCATTGTCCAATACTTGATTTCGTAAGGGAAAACATTGGGTCTTCTTATAGCAATTTGATGGAAGCTTATTTCTCTAAACGATTAATAAATAATCGAAGATAGGATCACAAAAAGCATGCGATTTGCATGGCCTTTTCATGACTGAAATCATTTAGGCACATCTGTAAACTAGTTTGAGGCAAATGAAAACCTCAATATTTTTGTAGGCTTAGACTTCCAAGGTGTTTGCATTAATGCTTTCTATTTTGATAAAGTTAAATATTTTTTATAAATAAAATTTATTTTTGGATGTCAATAATGGTTTGACGTGTGTATTTATTTTCTCCTTTGATTCTACAGAATCAAAATGCTAGACACTTGTCTCCATTGATGGCTTGTACACACTGCCTGACTTTTACCCAGATTTTGAGTTGAAACGTTGTCAAAATTCAGAGCCCGTTGACAGACCTGACTGAAAATCATGTAGTATATGATGTGCACAGATTTTTGTTCTCATTCATCATACTCTTGACAAGATACACATTTCTGAATGAGTTTGCAATGTTCATAACTTGGAAGGCTGGTAGTGTGTAACCCTCAATCGTTTATTGTACATGCATGTTTTCTCTAACAATTTATAAAGTAATCTGTTTCGATTTTAGAAGTTGTGTAGTGTTTCCTACGGAAGCTTATTGCATTCACTTGAGAAAAATCTACTCTGTTTTTCTGAATTAATGACTTAATTATCTCAGAATTATGAGATATTTTTTTCTTGAAAAAAAAATATATTTTGCTCTGTTTTTCTGAATTAATGAGATCCCTCAAAATCCTGCTTTTAGCTGGATTGCATGGAAGTTAACATGTCCCGCCTTTCAAGTTTAATCCAGTTTTATTTTACTTTGGGTTTGAAACATTGCTGCTGTCTTTATGTAATATAAATGGTATTGTTTTTAGTGCGTCAATTTTGGGCAGACACCTCAAGAATTTACCTGTTTCTCCATATCAGATATGGTATGCTTTGCAAGCCCGATCTCATAAAAATGCATAAATAGTACAAGTGTGCAATCTCGTGGAATGTATACGCCAAAATGAGTTTTGGTGTGCATATGGTAGTTTTTCACGTGCTTATGATACGCACTTTAAGGCGTATTATACGTACGTACGAACCACCCACCCCACCACCCCCAACCTACCCAAGAGCATGTCATATGCACGCCATAAAGTGCGTATCATATGCACGCGAAAGACTGCGTAACACTTGCATTATCTCAGTATACATTCCACACAATATCCATTCCAGACGATATACATTAGACACGATTTCACACTCCTATTCAAGAAAAATTCTCATATTTCTGAGATAATTAAGTCATTAATTCAGAAAAACAGTAGATTTGTTTTTTCTCAAGTGAATGCAATAAGCTTCCATAGTTTCCTGCCTTTAATCTCACTTCAAAATATAGAACTGCATTAATTACATCATACATAAAGGGTGTGCTACATCAACATTTATTCAAAAAATCAAAGCAAAAACTGGCACTGAAACACTAAAGTAGTAATGGAAATGTCATCTGCAAAAAGGGGGTTCTCTATGAACCTGAGAATAAGATTATGGAAAAATGTTTTGAATAAAGAGCAAAATATTTCAAAATCCTCACAGAGGATATGCAACAAAATGTAAGCTGAACTAAATTAATGTCTGAAAAACCATTAGAGGTGATAAATCACTGGACTGGCATTACAGAACATGCCAATGAGCTGCAGTAAATATTCAGCATATGACTGGGAAGATTTTATAAGGTTGCTACCTAAAAATTTATTTGTAGTTCTCTTTGTGCAAATGGAGGATTGGTTCAATTGCTATCATCGTCATCAACTACACCATTTGGAACAGAACTGGCACACTCATTAACATTTGAAGGGGAATTCGAAAGTTCAGCTGGCTTTTCTTTGAGTGGAGTTTGGTTTGAGATGCTCTGATTGAAAATGTCCGTATTCTCTTCACTGATGTACTGTCCTGAAGAACTGGTGGACGGTTCATCTGCATCTCCCTGGATGGAATTCTGAGAGGATTCTGGGGAAATAATATTTTTAAAAAATTGTCAAAAAAGCTACACAAAAATGAGACTGAAGCTGCTGAATCTTAAAAATTATTATAAATGTAATAACAGTAGATCCAGGTTTTTCCCAGGACTAGAGGCAAATGAGAGAACTTGCATTCTGGTCATAACACAAACACTCTTACGATGACATCATGATATAAAATGCCTCCACACACCTAACTGCTTCTGCTTTGCAAGTCTCCTCTCCAGAGCAAGCTGTTTATTGAGCTCTATGCGCCGCTGCTGTTCCTCGGTGAGAGAGGCTGGAGCAGGAGTAGAATGGACGAACGGATCTTCAGGGAATCCTCCATCTCCAACTGGATCGGACTCTTCTGGTACTCGAACCTCTGCATCTTCTGGAAGGGTCATGAAAGTCAGTGAAACTTCAGTTTTACCACCTACTTTCAATAGTAGCTTAAAGAGACAATATTTGAAAAGTAACATTACCGACATAGTCCTCGTGTGTTATTGGCATGTCCAATCGAATTCGTTTTAGACATGTCTAATGTAGAAACAAAGTACAGCGTTAAAGGATGCAGACCACTTCTATTAAGGATGTAAAATATCATATATTAATGGTTTTTAAATGAAGTTAACTCTTCCTGGAATAATTATTGTCTGAGGTGGTGTTCACAACAGGATGTTCTAGTTCTAACTGAACAAAAAATGCTTGTAACTCCCATATACAATTTATAAATTACACATTCAATAAGAAAAGTGTGGCAGTCATGGTGTAACAGGGAAAAATAAGCACAGCTAATAAAAATTAATTAGTAAAACAATAGCATTACACGGATGGAAAGTAAAGACACAGGTGAGCTTGGAAACTTCATTTGGAACCTCCTTGGAGCTTTTATTTGCATAGCACAGCCAGAAGTCTTACCTGAACTTCTTTTTTTCCTCCTAAGCTTTCTACTTTATCAATGAACTCTTCAAACTGCATTTTTGGATAAAGACGATGGGCCCAGTTCTCCATTTTCTGCATGAGGAGTTTCAGATTCTCTGCCTGAATCAGAAATGAATGAAGGTGGTGACCACTTGTTACTCTATTCACACACTCTGATTAATTTAAAAACACAAAAACATTCCTGGAACAACACCATCTGTAGTCAGTAAAGAATTCAGGAGTATTTCAATATTCCCCAAACAATTGAAGTGAAAGGTTAGCCATTACCTCATGTCCTTTTCCTTTGAACTTTACACCGTCAAATAAAGTACGCAGAGCTGGAAGACCCTTTTCAGAAATCAACCTAGAAGTAAGAATAGAGGGAAAGAGGACAACTGTAAACACTGGAGAAATTCAGTAAAACTCAGTTCTCTAAAATAAACCAATTATTATGATTAATTACCAATTAACTGCCATCTGGTATAGTACCTGTTAGCATCCAGTTTCGGACGAGGCCTCTTCACGGTTCGTCTTTTTGCCACTGGCACTTCTGCTAATTTTGACACTTCTCCTTCCTCCTCACCTGAACACAACAAAATGTGTTTCATTTACAGAATAAACTCAAAAAAAATGTACAATGTAGAGTATAAATATCAAGTGGGGGTTCAATCATCAGCTGGCCACTGACAGGTCAGCTGGCCTGCCACCCCAGTTAAGACAACAACTGAGTGAATACAGATTTACTCATTTAGAAGGATTTATCCCAATTAAAGCAGACAAATGACCAGGATATTAATAGTAATAAAAACAATGTTTTTCCTTGCAGCAAGTGTTAAACGGGAATGCAGTAGATTTGGCAGGGGACGCATCATACTTCGAGCACTAGTATCTGGTTGGACTGAGTGACCAGTGTACAAAGTAATAAGTAACAGCGTACATCAGTAACAAACCTGTCAGGCCATCTCACATCACCAAAGCAGCAAGTGGAAAAATATCCCACTGAAATGTTAATTTTTAAAATGGTTAAGATTGAGAAACAGACCCTCTCCATTGCCAAATGCATCCTCCTCAAGGTTCCCCCGGCCAGGCGATGACGGAGGAGGAAAAGGTGGGAAAGCCTCGTCCTCTGTGTGCTCATAATCTGGCATGTCAAACAGGCCATTTTCTAATGGATCAATCATGCTGCATAGGATCCTGTAGAGATAGGAGCATATGATCAATTCTAGAACATAAATACAATTTAATTCATTAAAATTTAATTAAAAACTTGCAGTACAACAACAATAAATCTACATTATTGAAGTGACCGAATAAACAAACAGCAAGTATTATTGGGTTTTCTGGGGGGTGATATGGTCAGATACTAATTTTTGCCAGCAGCCATATCACCCTGTAGCCCAAGACTGGTTTCCCTCTGAAGCTAAGCAGGGCTGAGCCTGGTCAGTACCTGGATGGGAGACCAACTGGGAAAACCAGGAGCGTCTGGTAGAGGTGTTAGTGAGGGCAGCAGGGGGTGCTCACCCTGTGGTCTGTGTGGGTCCTAACACCCCAGTATAGTGATGGAGACACTATACTGTCAAAGAGCACCTTCCTTCGGATGAGACGTTAAACCGAGCTCCTGACTCTGGTTAAAAATCCCATAATGTCCTTTGGAAAAAAAGAGTAGGGTGTAACCCCAGTATCCTGGCCAAATTTGACATCCCTCTCTCCTGATTGGCTCTGTCTCCTTTCCACCAATAAGCTGGTGTGGGCCTTCTGGCGCAATATGGCTACCGTCGCATCATCCAGGTGGATACTCGCATTGATGGTGGTTGCGCATTGAGGAGATTCCCCCTTTTGTTATTATTATAGTCAAGTCACATTCGTTCTATATAGCGCTTTTTACAACTCAAAGTAGCTTTACAGTGATAATACAAAATTAAATTTATATTAAATTTCATATTGCATTCCAAATAAAATGTTATTAATTTATTAATTAAACTATGTAAATCTATGTCTAAAATGGCACAAAAAAAAGTATGTCTAAATGTGGTCAGTTTGTTATTTAGCTTTATTAATATTTATAATCACATATTGTTGTTAGAAACAACCTCTCACGTCACTACAATATATTGTATCAGTAATGTTAAGCCTTGCTAGAATGTTTTAGCGATTTTGTTTACAAACAGAGAGCCAATCATAAACTTAGTCAGTAATTATCTCATTAAATATTCATGTGGTTGTATTGCCGCATGTGTCACGTTAACACACGGTTTAGTCTGCTGTATCGGACTGAAACGGTTAAAAGCGTTGAATAATAATTGGAGATGAAAAAACACTATTTTGCAGTATGTTTCAGAAGAAGGCTAGGACACAACAACAGAACTGACTTTTACTAGTTTTATAAAACGGATTCTTTTGCAGTATGTTTCAGAAGACTTAACGTTAACAGTCAGAGCAGATCGTTAGTGTCACTGGCTTATAAATTATGAAAATAAGAAACATCCTGGGTTTATAAGTATGAAAAGTGCATATACAGTAACTGTTACAGAGCAGTCACACGATTCAGTTATTGGAAGTCATTCTTATGCCATCGACTTTTCGAAACTTGACTAAAAGCACAGCACGCACAGCAATAGTTTAGTTGTAGAATTAAGCAGACAAATGTTAGCAGACAGTAACGTTAACTTGATTAATGCCACAGCAATTTGGCGCCAGACAGATTCAACATTACACACGACGCCCTTGGTTTCGCCCATGACCGGATATTAAGCCCAACCGATGTCACTGTAATTTCGGTGAAAAGCTGAATATATCAATGTGGTCCGTTGAACTTACCGAATAAGTGCGGTCAAAAGACAAAACCTCAACGCCGACGGGAAGCACGAGGATATTCAATACAGTGCAGTCAAAGTTTCTACCAGGTTTCTACCGGCGCCCATCGCTCAGCCAATCAAATGTTTGATACGACGAACGTCAATGGTTTTGCTCTCTATGGTTTTGTTTTGCTCACGGCTTTGCTCTGCTACGTCGTTTTTTATGTAACGAACGAGAAACCAGCGACGCCTACCGTTTCGGAGCGCCTGCATGTTTAAATATTGGCAAGTATGACCAAAATTAAATTATACTCGGATTAGCTAAATGATAATCCATGAAGAAATTGCGTTGTTTTTGCGAGAGGTTACCGATGTAGACATGTCAAAATATTAAAAAAGAGATATAGGCTATTGCAGGGTTTCAAACTTTATTGAAAGCACAAAGCATTAGGTGTTTGAATTACTGTATTTTAGTATTGTAATGTTTTACAAACACATTTACTATGTTTGTTTGTTTTTATCGTATTATTGCATTGTTATTACATATACAAATGCCATTGCTAATGGGGTTTAAAAAAAAATGCTTTCAAAAAGTTTCAGAAACTCTCTCACCTCATATTCAAACATGCAAACCTCAACTTATCCTCCGAGTAATTTGTTGGGTGATGTTTGGGTGGTCCAACAATTTATGAACACAGAAGTACATTTGTGGACCATTTTATTTGAAGGTACATGTAAACAAGTCTCTGCATACTAATTATTATTAATAATCAATAAGAGAAATGCTGTGAAATGTGAAAAAATAGAGTTGTGTTAATGTTAAGCAGTCAGTTTAATATCCGTGTTCTCAGCAGAAACATGAGAAAAACTGCACTGAGGAGAATGCAGAGAGTGCACACAGTGGGGACGACAATCTCTGTGACCATCTCCATGTGGCTGGTGAGTGGATCTGTAAGAAAACACACACAGGTAAGTCATAAATAGTACTAGCACTGCCCAGAGAACATTGTGATACATGCCAACTTCCAAAAATAGCAACATTTTGGCCCTGTACCTAAACTTCATCATGCACAGGCCAAACCTTTGGCATATCTGCATGTTCCTTATTTTCCTTGGATTTTCTTCTAGCTGGAAGGGCAAACAAAAGAAAAATCCTGTTAGAAAGTTACATTATAATTTAATTGCTCTTGTGCTTGGTTACAAATAGAAAATGTAACTTGAGACAGAATTTTCTTTTATTTGCCACAGCTAGATTAGTCAGTGCCAGTGTACTGACGAAACATGCAACCTATAAGATTATGCTACCAACAAACATATTTTCATTGTTTTAAGAATAGGTATAGGGTATGGGGTAGGTATGGACGTTGAAAAAAAAGCATCAAACCATGATGCTGGTAGCTAGCCTGACAAGCCAGACCCACATAAAGAAGATTAGATTTCCTGCCGCTAGGGTGTGTCTAGATTTCTAGGCTAGCTGGTAGCTAGTCTTAAGACCATTTTTAAAAGGTTTTTTTTTTTTTTAAGGTCTTGGTCTTGTACTTTGTCTTGTCTCGTACTCAGACTGAGAAGACTTATTTGTTTAAAGACCGGTCAAGACCACAACTTCTGGGATATTACTAAATTGCCAGTGCATTGCCTGATTTATTTATTAACACCATTATTGTGACTGGATGTAAAACCTACTGTTTCAGATGCAGTTCTAATTTTATATATTTTTTTGTGATGGTTCATAAATTAATTAGTATTCACAAATTAAATAAAACATTATTCTCAACATTATTTATGCATTTGTAATTGACCGATTCAGATGCATCCTCAGTCCACCTCTGCAGTTCAAAGATTATTTTTTTTAATTAATTAAGATGAATTAATAGTTTATGATTTAATTTGATTGGTAACAGCTCTATATACTGTAGTTTCTTATTCTAATTATATTTATTGATAAAAAATAAGTAATTTCTCAGGGGGTAATCTGGATCTTTATGAACTTAAGGAGTGCTGGTCTGGCCTTCATCTTGACTCGGTCTCGCCCTACCTTGGTCTTGGTCTCAACACACATTGGTCTTGTCTTGACTTGGTCTCAGGTATGGTGGTTTTGACTACAACACTACTGGTAGCACAATCTGATAGGTATCATTTTCACTATCGATTTGTGCTACCAATATTTTTTAATGGGAGGTAGCACAGTCTAAGCCCACTGGGGAGTAAAGTCAGCAAAAGTTACACTAACCTGCCGCTAGGAGCTGGTTACTTGAGGTGCATGTTTCCAGTGCCTTTCTTTTCCAGCTTTCAATCTGTGGTAAACATTTTCCAACTTAAAAAACTGCATAAGATGTTAACTGAGACAATATAAAGTTTGCACATAAAAAATGCTCTACTTGACTCAAAAGATGAACTAAACATTAAATTAGTATTACATTATATTTCTAAAGTCGGTTTCTGATGAATTCATACCTCTCTCTGATTGGGGAATCCATTTGAGCTGATGATGCGCTTGTAGTACTGAACTGATGCTTTTGGGTAGCGTGGTTTATTTTTGGTCCCAAAATCCACATAGTACAGGCCAAATCTTTCAGAGTAGCCCTCATCCCACTCAAACTTGTCAAGCAGTGACCAAGCTGTGTAGCCCTTCACATTCACTCCATCTTTAACCGCTGAATGAAAAGAGTAAAAAACAAAAGGGTTTCTTTCACTTATTTATCGGTGTATGAAGAGCAATATGATTTGGAGTTCTGTAGAATTTTTCGAGACCTAAAGCAGTCACATGGTCAATCATTAATCAAGTTTCCCTAAATTTAGATTTTCATGTTGTGAATATTTTTGTGAATCAGGCCAAATGGTAGCCAAATGGGTCATTTTATTAAAGGGGGGGTGAAATGCTGTTTCATGCATACTGATCTTTTTACACTGTTAAAGACTTGGAATCCCATACTAAACATAGACAAAGTTTCAAAAGTTAAGGTGGACGTTTGATGGGAGTATTTCTTTGTCAAAAATACTACTTCCGGTTAGTCATAAGTTTCGGCAAGTTTTTTGAGATCATGCATCCCCTTTGACGTTAACGGGGGCGGAATTTCCTTGTATGGGCCTTACGGACAATTCTACCGGAAGCGCGTGAGAGAGAGAGAGGGAGAGAGCAGTGTTCGAACTATACCGTGGCCTTTGGGGGAGCCCACTTTTCGGGGTGGGGGGGGGGGCGCGTGGAAGAGAGGATGTGTATATTCCTTCACACACAGACAAACGGGTCAATCTATTGCTTAATGCATTGCGGAGACTCTTAATATACAATTTACAATCATTGAAGAGCATCTTTGATTTTAATGAAGGAAGAAAAAAAACAAGAACTGATAGGTCAAAAGGCCCACAAATAGTCTATAAACAAATCCGGCTGTCTTTGAGTTCACATGAACGGTTGAAGTTACTCGTCAGGCTACAGAAGAAAACCATAATTCCTCCATTTAACTAACGTTAGTCTTACTAGGACATTGATAGTCGCGCAGACCTATATCAACCCAGCCGCAACACATAATTACGGATAACATGCCTTAACACAGAATCGACCACAGAGGCTTGGGGTCAGCTTCCTTTGCTGTTCTTCCAGAAATCCAAGATCAAGAAGTGGATATTGGTTTTTGTTTTTTCTACGAATCTTTGCGTTGACATGTACTAAACATGAGTGGAATTAGCACCGCAGCGCCACCACACCTTGATGGTCATGACAAGAACAGCATGTATAGTTATCTTTATTGAAGTGAATTAGATTTAAATTGCCGTCATGCATGAATTAATTATATATTTTTAGAAATTTTACATATAATAATCCACGATGATCACATTACAGAAAACTGAAATTGCACCTCAAAATAACACAGTGTCAATATTTTTGAGACCCCCCAAAATTTTTCAAATCACGTTTTCAGGGGAGCCCATGTCTTATTTAGGGGAGCCGAGCTCCCCCTAGCTCCCCCGTAGTTCGCACCCTGGGAGAGAGCGAAAGTAACAGGCTACGCCCATCAAAGCGCTGGCTTGTAGGATGCTAAACAGGTGATGTGCACATAACAATGTCACCAAAAAAGTGCGTTTTTGGTTGCCAGACCAAGACAGTCCTGCACAGATTCCCCAAAACCCCGCGTTAAGGCAACAGTGGATGTAATTTGCTTTTCCGGATCAGCAACTGAGTTGCGCGAATGTTTATATCTGTTCGCTGCATTTCGGTGCCGACTGTTTCATAAACAAGGCCCAGCTCGATACAGGATTTTCCGATCGCCTAATGCTGAAGGATGGAGCAGTCCCAACGATAGTACCGCAGGCGGTGAGTGAGACTGCTTCAAATGTCTGTGTCTTTGCCTATGCTCATCAAGTAGCCCAAACATGATCACGTATAGCTAATTGATCAATGGAGCATGCGATGTGTAGTGCGTGTACATTTGTTTAGCTGGCCACTATATGTGTAACTTTATGTTTGTGTATTCTAAAAGCACTCCAAACAACAATACACAAAGAGGGGGGAAATATGTTGAACTAAATAAGCGCGCTTCTTCATTCAAATGCGCTACTATTCCGTGTCTTTCTATGTAAACACTAACTTAGCCTGCCGTGCAAAACCAGTCCGCTTAATAACATTACAATTGTCTACACAAACCACGCGTAAACACACACACACACACGTGCACAACTGCACTTCCCACATGTACACCTTCAAAGACAAAAATACGACAATATAATTCAAGTATAAATATGTAAATAACACAAGTCGCTAAGCATATTATATAGTTAGTGTATAACTTGTACCACATAGAGACGTCCTGCTCTAGTCGTTTTTGCTGCTGCTCCTGTTCAACTGCAGCCTCTGGGTCTGATTCCGGATCATAGATGTATGGCTGTATCTGATTAAAAGCCATATTTTTATTTTGAATAAAGTTTTTTTCCCGCTGTTAGGGATGACGCACTCGACTCAACACAATAGCAGCGCGCTGCTGCACACGTCATTATTTAGCTCCGCTCACACGACGCCCCCACCCGCTCGGCTTTTTTCGGAAAGACTCGGAACAGCGCATCTTTCTTATATAATTATAAAAAAAAAAAGACTTTTCGGAGATATGCAGGATGCAATGCTACTCTATAGGTACTCAAGATTGACATGACACTGACTGAAACTGAGTGTTTCACCCCCCCTTTAAATATAGTCTAAGAAAGTGGTTCAACATTTTTGATTTAAAGGCCCCCCATTTTACAAGATTCATACGCCCCATTAATGGTTAAGAGATTTTTTCTGGTATTTCTTCTGTAATTATGACAATAATGACAAACTATTTTATTAACAGAAAATAGAAGCATTGATATATTAAATAAGAACACTTTTTAAAAAATTGGTCATTTTTTAAATATAGTTATAAATAGGAAAAAGTAAATATGTTTTCAGTTTTCAATATTTGTAATTATGTTTATATATAATAAATATATTAGTTATATGTATGGGATTTTTTTGCCTTTATCTTTATTGAGCAATGGAAGGGGGGGATACCTTAAAATGTTTTAATACAAAGTCACACTGTAGCCCTGGACCCCTTTGTTGAGCTCAACTGGTCTACAAATATTTAAAAATAGAAGGCATGGATTCCTCTTGATTCTGACCTTTAAACATTTCATTTATATAATCCCTGAAGTACTGCATTCTCCAGTCATCACACAGTTCTGTGCACATCATCTTCTCTGATACTCCATTTCCTGTCACGTAAATCATGGGGTCTCCATACTGTGTCTAAGAATACAAAAAGATTGAGTCATCAATGTGCTAGACTACTTGTTGTTAAGTTGTTAACAGAGATGTGTAATTGTACCTTTACAAAGCCGAGCAGACGGCGGAAGCCCCATGGCACAGAGTAGAGCCACTCTGAACCAGGGTCAGGCCACTGTGGGTCCACCAGCTCAGCCAGGTCACGGTCAGTGAAGTAGCTGTTTCCACGGTTGGCGGGAAAGTTCTTTTGTGTGATGTAGCGTGTGGTGAAGTGACTTATGCCCAGGAAGTCACAAGTACCTCTGATGTAACTTTTCTCGTGAGGGCTGAAAGTAGGCAGGCGAGAGTTACTCAGGCCCTGCTGGGCACTCTTCCTACCTGCAGAAATAAAACAGAAAAAAGCTGACGAAGCATATGTAGATGACCACCAGTTCAAACTAAAAACATATACATATAATATTAAACGTATAATCATATATAAATGTCACTTACCTATGTAGTCTTTCATTATTTGGGGATAGTCTCCATTAAAGAGTGGCGTGGCAAACCAGCCCAAGTGGAACTGAACATATCTTTCTGCGGCTTCTATATCTCGCTGATTGGTGACATCCACTGGTTCTCCCCAGTCTGCTGACAGGGATATTCCCACCATACCTGAAATAGCAGAAACACTTATACCAGTTTGGACCGTTGTGTCTTGACACAATAAAAGCGGAGTTCAGTATCTGAAATGTGTCTACCTTTCTGCTTGTTTCGCCATTGGGTGTCGTATGTGTGCCAGACCTTAGCATGAGCCTGTCAGTGCAGCAGAGGGTAAAAGTGAGCTTCAGTTTACTACATTTGAATTTATATCAGTAGAACAGTGGTTTTAATAGTTGATCAGTCTTTGGAAAAGCTTGCTATCCCTAAATGAATGCTTATATATGATAATTTGTGTTTTATCATTTATATTTATCATTTTTGTCTCTGCCCATAATCAGAGCATTTTCTGGTTAAGAGTATCCAAATTATTTTGCAGGGCAAAAGTGAGCTATTAACTAGAAGAATAAGAAGTTACAAATGGCTGAAGTTGCAAATGGCTGTATTAGCAACTTAGCATATGAATTATGCTGCTCATTTATTAGGGATATTAGACTACAGTAGTCTTCTGTGGATTTTGATCACCTTAATGATGTTGTGGGCAGCATTATAGGGACCAGTACCCCTCAACTTCAGACCAGGAGCATGTTCTCCAGTCTCATATCCTTCCACGGCAACAGACTGGAAACATGGAAGAAATCTTTACTGCCAGTGTAAGAATGGACTTTGAACCTGATAATAAACTGATTTTTCTCATACAAGTCCACTACATTACCAAATGTTTTTGGACATGCCTTAATGTTCAAATTAACTTTAATGGCATCTTGACATTCTTAATGCATAGGGTTTAAAATGGGTTTAATAGCTTCAACTCTTCTGGAAAGACTTTCCACGCGGTTTAGGAGTGTGTTTATGGGATTTTTTGACCATTCTTCTAGAAGCGCATCTGTGAGGTCAGGCACTGATGTTGGACAAGAAGCCTGGCTCACAGTTTCAGTTCTAATTCATCCCAAAGTTTTTCGGAGTAACGAATCATGCTTCTCTCTCTCTGGCAATCCAAAGGACGAGTCTGGATTTGGCAGTTGCCAAGAGAACGGTACTTGCCTGACTGCATTGTGCCAAGTGTAAGGTTTGGTGGAGGGGGGATTATGGTGTGGGGTTGTTTTTCAAGGGTTGGAATTGGCCCCTTAGTTCCAGTCAAAGGAACCCTTAATGCTTCAGTATACCAATACATTTTGGACAATTTCATGTAAGTCATTTAAGTTTGGGGAGGGCCCCTTCCTGTTCTAACATGACTGCACACCAGTGCGCAAAGCAAGATCCATTAAATGAGCAAATTTTGTGTGGAGGAACATATCTAGTGCTCTGCTTTACACCACTGCATCAGACGCTTTGAATTGCAATCGATGTAAAGCCCGTCTGCAGTGCGTATGCGGTGCATATTTTTTTCTGTACCCATGTTAACTGATTATAGCTTTCACACTGAACGTGGATGCTGTCCGTCAGTCCATTCCAGGTGCGGTGCGTATACAACAGTGTGCCGATCGTTTTAATACCGAGTCTTTTTTTGCTGTGCTGCGCTGCTGCATTAAAGTGACAAAAAATTGTTCAAATTAAAATAAACATATACTGGTGCGAAAATCTAGTAATTTCACCACAGGTGCATATAATTCAAAATATACTCTTGTTTCAAAGTCAACCCATTGTTTGTTTTTTTCTCGGGTTAAGCAAGGAAACGACACCTTACCTGTCATTTAAGTAAAAAAAAGTGCCATAATGGATTGTACTCGTCCTTTCTTGGAGGTGGAAAACAAAGTTCTTTATGACTGGCAGGATTTCTTAAAAAAAAAAAAGGATTTAAAAACTAAAGAAAAGCTATGTTTAAAATGTTTTGCCACTTGTGTAGGCTAAATCTAAAGTACTAGGCTATATAAATATGAATTAATTAATTGAATAAAATGTTGTTAAATGTAGTACGTTAAAACCTGACATCTATGAAAGAGTAAACAAGGAGAATTGCAATTCTGACGAGATGTTCAGTAACTTTTTGATTTTAAATAAAAAAATAATGTATAAATGCTGTGTTTGTGGTATGCAACAGTGGATCAGTTGCGCACTGCAAACGCAGCATAGGTGAAAACACTGCATACGCACCGCAACGCACCACATACACACTGCAGATGGAGTATGTGTGAAACAGGTGTAAGGCTTGGATGCAGGTGCACAGCCATGGAAACCAATTCCATGAAGCTCTCTACGCACTATTCTTCAGATAATCTGAATGCCACACAAAGTTTGGAGGTCTGTAGGTATTGGCTCTGCAGTAAGTACCATGCTTGAATTCACTGAGCTCCTGAGTGAGCCATTCATTCACAAATGTTTGTTGAAGCAGTCTGCATGCCAAGTGCTTGATTTTATACACCTTTGGCCATGGAAGTGATTGGAACACCTGAATTCAATTATTTGGAGGGGTGTCCTAATACATTTGGCAATATAGTGTATATAAACTTAGAAAGGGCTTGAAATGATTCACTAATATTGTGGAATTTCTAGAGAAAGGCTAAGTTACTTAAAAATGATTATTACATTTTTAGTGAGTTGAAATTGTAATAGTGGACACTATTTTACAATTCTTACCCAAGGATTGTTGAAGGTGATCCAGTATTTTATGCGATTGCCAAATCTCTCAAAGCACAGGTTGGCAAAATCGTTGAAGAAGTTGACCATACTTGCGTTTTGCCAACCTCCATATTTTTCCTCCAGAACCTGTAAAGGCACAGGTATTTTGAAAATTACATCAAATTACTCTATATACTCTACACTCTAAAAAACTCTGAGTAAAAAACAACCAAATGTTGGGTGAAATATAGACTAACCCAGCAGTTGGGTTGTCTTAAGCAAATATTTAACCCAACCTCAGGATTAAAACAACCCAATCGCTGGGTTAAAACAACCCAATTGCTGGGTTAGTACCAGAATTTTGTAGTGTAATGTACTCTTTTGAAAGAAGTGTGCCCAGACATACTATTTGTACCTTTTCTTTTTTTTTCAGATTCAGATTAATTCCCTGTGTCTGAATATTACATACTTCATACAGTTGTAGGTGAATAATGTGTAGAATAGATATGTAAGATGAGTAGTTCATGTGAATTCACAGTATTCATAAAACAGTAACAGAGCAGACTCAACTGACACTGGCAGATGTAGTACGTCCGAAATTTCATTCATATTACCCACATTCATACTATACTACTTTTTTAAATGGTCGCAAAATACGTTTCAAAATAATTGTAGTACCTACTAAGCAGTATGCGATTTCAGACACAGCTGTTGTCTTCCTCAGCGAGGATTTTGTTTTACCTGAGGTAAGTCCCAATGATAGAGCGTCACAATCGGCGTGATTCTGTTCTCCAGAAGCATTTCAATCAGGTTATCATAGTGCTCTATCCCTTTCTCATTGATGTAGTCAGCTAAAAGACAATAAATAAAATGTTTGCTAATGACTCAAATTATTAATGACTCAAATGACTCTAAAATATTACAATATATTTGGCATTAATTGTAATTACTCTTAATGCCACTGGGCAGAATCCTTGGCCAGGAGATGGAAAAGAGATAGTGGTTCAGCTTCATGTCTTTCATCAGTGAGATATCATCCTAAAACATACATTAAAAAAATCTTAGAGCCAAAGTGTCTACATACTGTACATCACTGTGCATTTCTGATAAAGTAAATCATAGCACCTTGATTTTATAATAGCCTTCACAGGATGAGTCACCAGTGTCATTCCGGTCAATTTTCCCTCTCTTGTGTGAGAACACATCCCAGATGCTTTTTCCTTTTCCATCTTTATCCCATGCTCCTTCTGTTTGATATGCTGAGCTGCCAGCGCCCCAAGAGAATCCTGAAAATGTACACATGCACACTTTTCTATATAAAAATATATATGTAAGTGTTAATTTAGCGTGTTAATTTAATTATTTAGTTATGGAAAAATAACATGTTAAAATGATTAGCACTTTTAACATACCTGCTCCACCCCAGACCTTATTTAGGGCATCTTACATTTATTTTAAACATTATTTCATATATATATTTATTTCAGACCAGCTATTGTCAGTTTTTGCTTAATTTTTCCAATTAAAATATTACCTGTAAAGCCAGTGCAGAACCTTACATCAACAAGCAACACATAATGGTGTGTTGTTCTGAATGAATCCGCATATGAGTGAATCTCTCCAATGATAACCAACTGCAGAACCGCAGAGCCATGATATGTCACAGCAGTATGAGGACAGCAGTGCCAGGCCAGCAGTCTCATAGCCCATTCATAAAGAGATCCATTTACTTAATTCTTGAATGAATCCGTCATTTTTATTTTGAGTTATTTAGTTCATCAAAAATGAAAATTCTGTTTGTTTAAATTTACTCACCCTCATGTAGTTTCAACCCTGTATGGCTATGTTTCTTTAGCGGAACACACAATAAGATATGTTAAAGAATCTATGTATATTTTGAAGAAAAATATACCAATTCCGATCCAGCTTCTGAAAAAAATGGCCTTTGTAGTCTAAACATCAATGTATAAAGTAGAGTATTTCTTTCTAAAACTACTTTTGTACTATTATACTATTTTATATAATTTTGTGTATATTTAAGTATATGCATTCATTATATAGAATCCTGAAAATTAATGATTTCAATAACACACACACACATATATATATATATATATATATATATATATATATATATATATATATATATATATATATATATATATATATATATATATATATATAACATTTTACACAGAATTTGTTTTTTGATTTATTATTATGTACAATGTTATTTAACTGCTTTAATTTTACTGTGGTGCAAACATATTGTAAAAGAAAATCTGATATATACTATATATTGTTCTGTACATTTTAATATTTTAGCTTAAAGAACACACATTTGCTGTCATTTATAAGTGTCATTTGCTTTTATGAGTAATGCTTTACCTGAAGGAAACGTGCCATACTGAAATGATCCCTTTTCGTTCTTGGTCCAGTCAAAGTCTTCGCTAGAAAAAATACAGTGGGCCAGTAGCAGAATGTGGCATATCCTCAGCACACTGTGTCGTAGCATCCTCTTATTCTTAGAAGTCATTTTTTCACTAATAACACCTGCACAGATAAAACAGACTTGTTTTACTTGTACAGGCACATATTCAAAAATGTTTTATTCTTGCAGTTGTTCTTAAATAGGTAATGTGAAGAAACTTTATATCAGTCATCCTCATATAATGGAACATACTCAGAGTGGTCAGTTCTGTAGCTGAGGCATATCAATGATGCATCCCGAACTAAAAAGCTTTCACAATCCATGTGCAATTGCCTGAAAATGTCAAAAATAAAAAATACAAATTCCAAACCCAGATAAGATCAGGTGAATTAACTCTCATTTCAGCCAGCTATAAGACAAACTGATACAAAAGGCTACCAGAGACAAAAAATAAGTCAGTTTGTCAAGAGCTGCCAATATGAAAGACATCTCAAGAAGTTTGTATCCCGAAAAAAGGAGATGTGGGTTTCTGTCTGAAGGAGAGAGGATGAGAAGATGTTTAAAATGCTCCCTTCTGTTCACAGGAACCAGCCGCTTTGCCCTGTCTCGTCTCTCTCCCTCCTCTCACCCTCTCCCACCATCTAGATTCACACTCAAGCACATATACACGTATACCTGCTCCAGGCCTCACATTTGTCTCGACTGGATTCCACTCCAAAGTGCCAGAATGTTTCCCAAGCTTCTGAACTTCATTCACCCTCACAAAGCTGCCCGGTGCCTGTGCGCCCACATGCACAAAACAGTAGCGAAGCATCTAGTAGATCCGAGCTCCATTCAGGAGCCACACACAGGCCCAAATACCCGCTATTCAAATTCAGTGGGCTGAGAGGGAAAAAGTGCTGCTCCTAACATGTTTTATAGAAATGAACATTTGACTCTGTAAGCAAGTTGATGTTGGTGTGGGTGATGCATTTGCATTTTGGCCCCAAAGGAAAAAATAGTTTATGCCATGAAAAAATTTCGACTTTATTCAGAAGCATTTCTGAACCAATTCTGCATTATTTTCATAAGCAAGATGAACTTAATGTTTTTTATAGAGTGCAGAATATTATGACTTATATTAAAATTATATTTAAATATTTGCCCTTTCTTAAATAATCAATTTTTGACTAGGATAATCAGTATAGACCAATATTATATAAAATCGGTTGTTTAAATGCTCATTGCTTTACGCTTTATTTTTTCAAACAATGTTCTACACTGTAAACAATATTTATTACAACATAAGTTGTAAATAAAACAAAGATTATTGGAGTATATTTTACAAGAAAATACCATTTCAGTCGTTTAAAATTAGTTTTTGCCCCAGTTCAAACACGAATGCATCAGTTATAACAGGCAAATTGCATTGTAAATGAACTGTGAAAAGAATGCTGAATTGTTTCAGAAAGTGTCGGCACTGCACTCTTTAACTGTATGTGTATATGTTTCTATATGTGTGTTTAGGTGTGTATAAAGCAGAATGTTTACAATGTATATTGGATTATCATGTGAACGTGTGTTGTCTTGCATGTGCCACTGATGTGCATGTTTAAGCTTTTGTACTGTATGTGTATAGTTTCTGTATGCACATATAGCTAAATGCTTTGACAAAACATAGCAAACTGTATTGTTTAGCATATCAATACACAGACAGACTACAGAGAGAGCAGCAGAAAGAGTATGAGCATTCTAGCACTCCCTGTTTCTATGTACCTGCTGTATTTAAGGACCATCTTAGTGGCCTCCACGAGCTGACATGAACATCTTTACTAAGGTCCCCGGACTAGCCCAACAAACCAGGTATGTTTGCGGTGCATTTGGAAGCAAGAGCAACACCACAATTTGTGAACTGAGTTTCAACCAGATCTGCACCTCTAAAGAGGGCTGTATTAATCATTGCAGAAAAGGCATGTAAAAGTCAGAACAATGTCCGTTATTCATTGCAGTCTTGAAGAGAATACATATGAAGTTCAGATCATAAGTTCAATAAGTTCATCCATACCGTTAGGAAAGCCCTGAAACAACATACTGCTATGCTTTAATTGGTAAACTGATTTGTTCCACACATACATTGTTATGGAACAAATTTAAGTTTAATGTTATACACATTTCGAAAGACAGAAACCGAACAGTTCAAAAAGCTATGTTTCAAGGCTTCTTTCATGTCATATTTTTATTGATTGATGTTGTTTATGTGTTCTCTGTTGGAAAATGTGCTAAGAGTATTGGACTTTTTTCCGTAGCAAGCTGGGGTCTGTGCTCCAACGTGCCTTCTACGGGTCCAGTGGGAGGGTAAGAGTTTATTTTGGCTTTTATCTCTATATAGTGACTCACTGAGTTTGGTGCCAATGAATAGTATATAAATATGTTAACTGTTTACTACTCTTTTGATTGCTTCTCAAATAGTTTTGTGGTGTTTTTAGAAAAAACCCATTCGGAAAGTTTTCACATATGCTCTGTTAATTATTTTAAGTCATTTTGTGCTTTTTAAATAAATGTATATATATATATATAATATATATATATATATATATATATATATATATATATATATATATATATATATATATTCTAGTGGGTTTTATTTAAGCATTAGTTGTGGTTTTCAGGTGACCCTTTTCGATCAGAGGAACTTTGCGGGTCGGCGACTGGACCTGACCTCTGACTGTCAGAAACTGAGTGAAAAAAACTTTCCTGACAGATGCAACTCTGTCCAGGTGGAGAGTGGAGCGTGAGTACATGACGGTTTGGTATCTTATTTGACCTTTTATAAATCTCTGTTTAGCATGAGAATTCAACTGTTTAACAGTGTAAATAAGTCAAAATGCATAAAATAGCATTAGAACCACCCTTTAAAGGGTACGTCCCATTTTGATTCAGTCGATATTTCAGTCATTTTTGCATATTTTTCCCCCTTGTAATGTAATTTTGCTAATTTAAGCCTATTCACATATGTTTTGAATTTTCACTATAAAATGTGTTCATATGTAGATGGGTAGGATATGAACATGAGAACTTCCGAGGGCGTCAGTACCTGTGGGACATGTCTGACAGGGGGGAGTACAATTGCACTGATAAGTGGTGTGCTCAGGGTGACCACATCTCCTCTGTTCGTGCTGTGAAACAGGTGAGACACATTTAAAATATATAAAATAAATATATTTATTAAATAAAATAAAATAAAATAACACTATAAAATAAAACTTGTATCAAATTTTGTCATTTCCACTGGTTGAAAAAACACCCTGAAATCTAAACCTGGAGTTTTGTTTTGTTTTATTAATTTTGTTATTAGGACACCAACCCTCCCCGTGCACAGCTGTTTGAGAGGGTAGGTTTCTCAGGCAAGAAGACAGAGCTCCATGATGACATCCCCAACCTGCTGAGCCGCTACAGCCTTAACAGGGTGTCCTCCATCAGAGTAATGGGCGGAACGTGAGTACAAGTCACTGATGTTAACATTGAAATTTATTCTGTTCTGTATAAATTCAGTATTGTGTGCATATTATCGCAAACATACTTCCCATTTCTCTTTCCTGACCACAGCTGGGTGGCGTACCAGGAGCCGAACTACAGAGGAGCCCATTACATCCTGGAGAAAAAGGACTACAACAACTTTTCTGACTGGGGTTCTCAAAACAGCACCGTTGGCTCAATTCGCCGTGTCCGCTTCAGCTAAACAAAATACCCCGAAAAACACTCACACCCGTCAGCTCTTTATACAAAAATATGCCAGCTCTAAGTGAAACAAACCCTCCAGAAGACCTATTTTAGTAATAAACTGATGAAAAAGACAAATATTGTTGTTTGTGCTTACATTACATAACAGTAATTACATAATTTATCAGGTATGGCAAAGTTCTTCAACTGCTCAATAGCTTTTTGGGTGCAGGAAAGAGTGTTGTGTTGCCCTCTGCTGGTGAAGCTCATCATGCACATTTGAGTTTCTGTAATGTCAGCCTATCTGTTACCTGGCATGTCAGAGCCACCATCTTAAGATAATCCCAATGCACAGGTCCGATTGTTCCCAGGGTGCTACGGTACTCTATTTTGTCCTATACTGCCCTGATGGGACACATCATTAGACGTGGGATGCTAATAGGAACAGTGAGCTCACGGCTTTGCCCTCTCTTCTATGATCCGAATCTTTTAAAGAGCAGCTGTGAAGCTTATCTGTGTATATTTGAGCATACGTCTAGGAATTCACACGGGCTTTAGCTCTGTGTTGGACTGACAGACATGCTGCCCTGCTCTCTAAAGGCCAGCGAGGTATTTCGGTGGGTCGTGGGAGTAGCAGTTGCTGTGGCCCGGTCGTGCCGATGACATTGTGTTACATATCTCTCACGGTCCCCACAGCAGCCTGGAGGTACCCACCAGTGCAGAAACTGCAGAGAGGTAGAAAGAATGCAAACTGATCAAAGAGAAGGATGTACAGGGGATGAGAGAGAGTTTATGCGATTATAAACAAATGTTTAACACAACCATTATGTTAACTACTGGCATTTTATTTACAACTTTAAAACTAGCTAGTATTGTTTCCATTAGTGCTGATGTTACTGTTACCACTTGAAGTATGACAAAATGATTCCACAGGTTTAAAAAATAAGTACATTTAGAAATCCAATAATTAGAGTGAGACATGAGTCTAGTGAATCGGTAATATATTATATAATGTAAGATACATTGTTACATTTATAATATGAATTCATATATTGTATAAGTGAATTGTGAATATTTACAATTCATAAAGCAATCTGAAATTTCACAGAGAATTTGAAACATAATGCTAAAATTCACAAAACTTCAAATGTTTGGTATTACAAAATATATATTTTTTTAAGCTTTTAATTTATCAAAGAATCACCCCAAAAATGTATCTCAGTTTTCCCCAAAAAATATAATTTATAAAATAAACATTAATAATAAAAAGAAAAGTTTATTGAGCTCAAAATCAACATGTGACACTGAAGTCTGAAGCAATGACTGTTGGAAATGTATTTAAAAGTTTGTGGTAAACATTTTTAATATATTACAATAAAAGTTATTTTAAATTGTAATAATATTTCAAAATAATATTAAATAATATTGAATAATATTTCAAAAAAACGAAATATTGTATGTATGTATATATATATATATATATATATATATATATATATATATATATATATATATATATATATATACAAATTCATATATTGTATTCATATAATTTTATATGAAATATGAAGATATATACTTTTTTTATTATTTATCTTTTTATTTTTATTTTGAGGTGAGGGCAGGAAGTCCAACACAAAACTCTTTCCCTCTGTACCACACATACACAAACAGTCAGAGTCTGACCTTGTAGGTGGCAAGGCCTGTTGAATGGGAAGGATATGCTACTTTCCAGTAAGCCAGTTGGTCACAGCTGAAATGGTAAACTAATTGACCACCCATACACAGCATTCCTCTTGCTTCAAACCCACACACACAAACACATACACATTTAGGCCTACATCCACATGGCAAACCATACTAACAATCCCAGTTTACTCCCTCTTTCTCTCAGTGTTCATGTGGTATATAAGTTTGCACTTACAAACATACCACACATTGGTTGTTCTGTTTGTCCTCTCGCTCTGTGATTACTTTTACTGTGATCTATGAGCCAAACTTCATAGATTACCAGTCCTCATGTTACATAATTACAGTACTATGTGATCGAGTCCCAAACAAGCACACACCTTACAGTAGAGCACACCTTAATGGCAGTTATTATCTCAGTCTGGTTTGGTTTCGTTCACACAGTTCACACAGTGTTTAAATGCTTAAGAACTTCCTTATTTAAGTCCTTCCTTAACAGCTTCTATCCAAGTGTGACCCGCATCTTCATCAGAGTGTCACAGTAAAAACTGACATTCACTTCCTCTCTCTTTTAAGCTAGGCAGAAACAAACATGAATGTCACATTGTTTTTGTCAATCCAATCTGGGAAACTCCACCTACTTGATTTTGGCCCAAGAGGGAAAATGTATTGACACTGAAGAGATTTAGACAGAATATCTAACAGGATATGATGTTAAAATAAAAAAAAGAGGATTTTTCCTGTCTTTCCCCCATCTTCTGTAGCAGCTATATTTGTAAATACTTTTTAGGTAAGTACTACTTAATGGAAGATAGTGTAATGTTGTAAGCCTCATAATATATTCTGTCTGTTTTGACTCTTTTCCACTGTAGATAACACTTTGTCAATGCACAATGTTCTTTCTTGCGCTCTCAGCCTTTTTGCTTGGTCTATGTTACAGAAAGATGATCTCACCAGAAAATACCCTGCAAGGCTTAAACGGCAATGCTTTCATGTCTGACAAGCTATTTCAGAATGATTATCAGGGAAATCTTGATGGTACATGCCACTTTGCAGCGTGGCGTCTTGTTTCAACATGTTTTTGGTCTTTTAGTCAACAAAGAAGGGAAATGCCTGGGGAGACTGCATACTCAATGCTAATGGCATATCTATGTTTGAAGGAATTTCTCCACTATCTGATAACAATATCTGATAGGAGGCGCCAAAAGAGGTTTTGCTGGGGCACTTTTGCTATAATGCCACTAAAGCATTTCTTGGTCGCTCTGATGTGAAATCAGTGACTATTCTAGTTTTGCACTCATCATTCTGGACGGTTAGTTCAATTACAATAACTAGTTTTAATCAGCAGATATCAAGATTTTCATGCACTTTTATCACTTTTATTAAATATATGGTTTATTGTGAGTTTAAAAGTTGAAACATTTTCAGAAAAGGCATTTCCAGATACTAATGGTACTGTTCTGCGTGTAACTTTTTTAGTTTATTCTTAGCTAAAAACACTTAGTTCTTTCAAAAATATATGTGCTCATTAATGTATATTTACTTCAAGTAATAAAGTATTCTCGTAAGTTTATAATATGTCATTGAAAATACATACGGGTGAGGGGTTCGCTACATATACTGTCAATTAGATAATTTTTAAATAATTTTTTTTTTTTTTGTCTTTTGAAAGTCTAGGCAATCAAAAATTTCTTCTGAAGAGATCACTTTATATGAAAAAGCTTTTAAGCTTTTTCTCATATATAAACATTAATCAATTACTATTAAAATTATCTCACAAATATTTGCTAACTCAATGTATTTTTTACAGCGGGGTGATTGTGTTGCTATAGCTTACACACAGCACAAGTATGCTTGATTTCGAATGGTAAATTGAATTGAATTGCTTAACATGCTGTCGTAAGGAAAAGTCCAGCAGAACGAGCGTCCGTCGTGTTCAGAGGGTTAACCGTGCTGAAGAGGAGAGGAGAGCGCAGCTGGGATCGATACTGTAGAAACTGAGGCTATCGTATCTTTTCAGATATTTCAGTATCGATATTTTTGACAACACTAGTTGCACTGTGCTGACCCAGGCTTTTTAAAAGTGAAATAAATCCACACTTCAGAGCGCCGCTTACCGGGCTTCCATGGCTAAAAGAACAAGCGGGCGCGCAAGCACCGGAAATCAGATGGCCATGGAAACCAAAACTTGCGCGTTTGGAATCGATAATCGGAACCGAAAACAAATTTTCTAAACGATTCCAATGGAATCTTTATTTTTTTAAACGGTTCCAAGTTAGAACTGGTTCTCGATGCCCAACCCTAGTCATATACCTTCTCACTGCTCGATGGGGTAAAATATCACACAGTGTAGCTTTAACATCAGTATTGCGTTCTTTGCAGTGGTGTTCATCAAGACCCTTGTTTGAATTCTCAGGATACTTAAAAGACTCAAGAACTCATGTCTAGGTGGACACGGGGGTGGCCAGAGGCTTCGACCACAGTCAATAACAAAGAGCCCTGGAATCTTTTGTCTTTTGTCCCAGACTCTGGTATGAACTCAAAGCTTGGACAGGCCACCACTGTGGCCACCTGTTAACCACAATTATCACCAATGCTCACACACATGCACACTGGACCAATTAAGCATCCCGTGCACTCACCTCCATTCAGCCAGCACTAACAGCTTTGCAGTGATGCCAGGACTGACTCCCTCACTTCCCTCTCACTCATCAATAATGACTCTGAGCAATGTGTGTGTGAGAGTATGAGCTGAGAGGTATTTAAAGGTCTGCCAAGTAATTACCTAAACAACACAATCCCTGCTATACAGATTTAAAAAAAACACTTTAAGTACTTCATATTTCAAATGTTTATTAGGGCCCAAGCCCTGAAAGGGCGCAGAGCCCTATTGTTCTTCTAAGGATTATTATTATTTATTTATTTATTTTTTACCGACTATTTGGGCATTCTTGGGGCCCTTCCCATGCTCGAAAACTCTTGAAACTTTGCACACGCATCAGAATGCGCGGCCATCAGGGCCGGGCTGAGGCTGGGACCCGGGCGTGGCAGGGGGGCTCGACAGCGCCCCCTAAAGTGGGCCATCCTCGTCATTTCCAAAGAGAACCTCAACATCTTCAGCTCTGCTACCTCTAGCTCTTCCTCCTGTCTTTTCCTCAGTGCAACTGTCTCCAAACCATACAACATGGCTGGTCTCACTACTGTTCTGTACACCTTTCCTTTCATTCTTGCTGGTACTCTTTTATCACACAACTGACCTGACACTTTTCTCCACCCATTCCAACCTGCCTGTACACACTTCTTCACCTCTTTTCCACACTCCCCATTGCTCTGGACTGTTGACCCTAAGTACTTAAAATCCTGCACCTTCTTTACCTCTTCTCCCTGTAACCTCACTGTTCCACTTGGTTCCCTCTCATTCACACACATGTATTCTGTCTTGCTGCGACTAACCTTCATTCCTCTTCTCTCCAGAGCAAACCTCCACCTCTCTAGACTTTCCTCCACCTGCTCCTTGCTCTCACTACAGATCACAATGTCAACCGCAAACATCATAGTCCATGGAGATTCCTGTCTGACCTCATCTGTCAGCCTGTCCATCACCACCGCAAACAAGAAGGGGCTCAGAGCCGATCCTTGATGCAGTCCCACCTTCACCGTGAAGTCCTCTGTCTCACCTACAGCACACCTTACCACTGTCCTACTGCTCTCATACATATCCTGGACCACTCTAACATACCTCTCCGCCACTCCAGACCTCCTCATACAATACCACAGCTCCTCTCTTCTAAATCTACAAAGACACAATGCAGCTCTTTCTGACCCTCTCTGTTTTTCTCCATTAACATTCACAAAGCAAATAATGCATCTGTAGTGCTCTTTCTTGGCATGAAACCATACTGCTGCTCACAAATGTCCAAATCTCCCCTTAGCCATGCTTCCACTACTCTATCCCACAGCTTCATTGTATGGCTCATCAGCTTAATACCTCTGTTGTTTCCACAAATCTGCACATCTCCCTTGTTCTTAAAAATCGTTACCAAAACACTTCTCCTCCATTCCTCAGGCATCCTCTCACTCTCTAAAACTTTGTTGAACAACCTAGTTAAAAACTCTACTGCCACCTCTCCTAGACACTTCCATACCTCCACTGGTATGTCATCAGGACCAACTGCCTTTCCTCTCTTCATCCTCTTCAAAGCTCTCCTAACTTCACCCTTGCTAATACTTTCTACTTCCTGGTCAACAATATTTGCCTCTACAACTCTTCTCTCCCTGTCATTTTTCTCATTCATCAGTTCCTCAAAGTACTCCTTCCATCTTTCCCTCACCCTCCTGTCACTTTTCAAAACATTTCCATCTCTATCTTTAATCACTCTAACCTGCTGCACATCCTTTCCATCTCTTTCCCGCTGCCTCACCAACCGATACACATCCCTCTCACCTTCCTTACTATCTAAAATTGCATACATGTCCTCCTCATACGCTTTCTGTTCGGCCTTTGCCACCTCTATCTTAATCTCACGCTGCATCACCCTATATTCCTGTCTACTTTCCTCCGTCCTCTCACTGTCCCACTTCTTCCTAGCTAACCTCTTCCTCTGGATACTCTCCTGGACTTCCTCAGTCCACCACCAAGTCTCCTTATCTTCTTTTCTCCTTCCAGATGACACACCTAGCACCTTCCTACCAGTCTCCCTGATCACTTTGGCTGTAGTAGTCCAGTCATCTGGAAGCCCTTCTTGACCACCTAAAGCTTGTCTCAACTCCTCCCTGAAAATCACACAGCACTCTTCCTTTTCCAACTTCCACCTCTTTTTCTTTTGCTCTGCCTTTACTCTCTTCATCTTCCTCACCACCAGAGTCATCTTACACACCACCATCCTATGCTGTCTAGCTACACTCTCACCTACCACTACTTTACAATCACTAATTTCCATCAGATTATAGCTTCTACATAAGATATAGTCCACTTGTGTGCTCCTGCCACCACTCTTATATGTCACCCTGTGTTCCTGCCTCCTGTGGAAGTATGTGTTCATCACAGCCATCTCCATACTTTTAGCAGTCTACCAACCTCTGTCCTTCTGGGTACCTTTCCTGAAGACCAAACCTGCCCATCACTTCCTCGTCCCCACTATTTCCTTCCCTAATATGTCCATTAAAATCTGCACCTATCACTACACTTTCACCTCTGGGAACAGTCTGCATCACTTCCTCCAACACACTCCAGAATCTGTCTCTCATCTTGCTTACAACCTACTTGTGGAGCAAAGGTGCTAACAACATTTAACATCACACCTTCAATATCCAGCTTCAGACTCATCAAACTATCTGACACTCTCTTTACCTCCAGAACATTCTTCACAAACTGCTGCTTCAGGATCACTCCAACTCCATTTTTCTTCGTTTTCAAAACTAAGTCAGCCAATGATAAAAAAGGGCCTGACATTTCCCGATGACCGATCGCCAGCTTGGTATGTCCCAGGCTTTAATGATCCTTATAACCTCTAAATCTTGTCACGTTAGTAAAATATTACATTAGCTGTTCATGAAAACTAGAGGAGCTAGACAACAATTAGACATTCAACCTGAATTATCAAATTCTCATAGTAACACAAATTGCTTTCGCTTATTGATGACATCATGCCCTCAGGTGGCAGGCATAGTCCGCCATAGTCATTGCCAGTGTTGCATAGTGTCTACGTGAATGTGGGTGCGGAGTCATCAAGATAGGGCTGGGTCCCTTTTGTTTAGGGGCGTGTTTGTTTTGTTGTTTTGAAATATCAACAGTGTTTACCAGAAATTGCTCACTGAACCTTTAATTTAACTCTTTTTCCTTCTTTTTTAAAGGTGTGGAAACTCTGTGTTGTTGTTTTTTTGTTGTTGTTGTTGTTTTTCTGCTATGGTCTCCTTCTTGCCTTTAAAGTAGTTTACCCTTCTTATTCTAAACCAGATAATGTGAAGATACATCGCTGTATCAATACACAAGTAAAGAACCCCGTGGAAACAGCCTACTTAATGGATGCGTCTAAAAGCTTAGCCAGCTGACTTGTTGCCTTGCTGCCAAGCATTTGCGCATGAAGGTACTTCACAAAACTGATCTCAGACAGACTTCTTAGTAGGGATGCAGGCATATAGATAAAGTATCGATGTATCAATACTGATACTCAATATCAATATCGATACAAATATCGACACTAAGGTGTTTTTTTAACCAGTAATTTTGTTTATTTAAAAAGATTATTTAATGCATACTATACGAATAACCTATGTTACCGAATAGTTGTGTAGTAAAGAACTTTTTTCCTGCTCATCTGAATCATGATCTAAATACACACAAATGCAACAAGAGTGTTCACTTACTGCTGACACTGTATTCAAACAGAGCTGAGTTTCCTAAAATTAGGCCTATCATAAGAAACCATTTATGCTTTTGGAAACGCAGCCCAGAGCAATGCTCATCAGAAGACAGAAATACATAATATTTCACAATAAACAAATAGAAATTAGCCCACATAGTGCAATTACCCTCTTAAAATTGAATGTAAAAAGTTTATATTGATCGTGTTCTATTCTGTTACTAATGTTAATATAGGTAAATCTGAATTTATCAGACTATCAGAATAAAAAGGTTGCATTTTATGAACATCCTTTCACCAACAGTCCCTTGGGAAAATGAACCATGGTTCAGACAGGTTCACTTGAGTCAAAAACACCACAAACTTTTAGTTAACTTTTTATTGCATATTTTGCATAAATTTACTTTTGGCAGTATGGCTTTGTTCTAAATTCCCCATCCTTTTCATGAGCTCCATGAAAAGCCAAGACAGGGAACAGCAGCTTCCCCCATTTAGAACAGAACATGCATGACACAATTGGCATTGATTAAGTCAAACACAGTTAAGGAGGAGCTGGGGAGGAGGTGGGTTAGAAAGCAGCATGCAGTGGAAGCAGCAAGCAGGCAGACTGAACTAAAGCTACACTTAAGTAAGACGCCCTGTTTGAGAGATGCCAATTGAGTGCATGGGAATTAGATCAGCTGATATGGGCTGGGTTGGAATTTTTCCAATCAGCTGACGGCCGAGCTTGACTACGTGGCCTACCTGAACTAACGCAGATGCTTGATTTTATTTTTTACTACAGTGACCATAGTTTAGCTATAGTATTTGTAGATTTCCATGGTAACCACTACAAGTAAACATATTTTACACCATGTGTAAGCAAATATATGATCTAATAAATTGCCATTAAGGGATAGTGAATGTTAAAATGCCTTTCATCTTGAGTCAGCATCTTGTGTAGCCAGCTGACGGCTGAAGGTCTGGACTCCATAGCCGCTTTTATTGGCCAAGGGCCGCCAGAGGCCGTCTGGCTGACATGTAATGCAACCAATCACAGTTTGTTTTGTTCCATGTCATGTTTAGAGGTGAAAAAAAAAAATCAGTGTCCCTACTATAACACACAGGTGCTTAAAGGGGTGATGAATTGAGAAATCAACTTTCCCTTGAGCTTTTGATATATAAAAGGTCATGGATTGGTAATATAAGATTATCCTCTAAGTTTCAGAGCTGAAAACGTCCTTGTTAGTCAAAAGCCCCAGTCGCACGGAACTAGTATTATCTGGGGACCTCTGGTGATTTGTAATAATTGCAGAGAATGTCTGTGATCTTAATCCCGTGCGAATCGGCCATGTCTGTAATTTGTAAAGTAAAAATTCCCCCGCAAATTACCTACCATATTTCGCCGAACACTGATGTCCTGTGATAGTAGTCCCGTGCGAATCGACATCTCTGTGATTTGGCCAAGATTAGGCGGATCAGATATCATTTTTGCAAGTTTTTTTTTTTCTTGCATGTGAGCATTTCTATCTTTATCTTTCACGAAGAAGGGAGGCTGCATTCATTATGCGCACCGTAATGAATTCCCGTGCAGCCGCACAGATTATACTTTCACTTTAGAATGAGTATCAATTTGGGAGTAAACTGATTGAATGGTGTGTTTAATATTAACATCAATACTGTTTTTAATGAAAAACAGAACAGAACAGTACAATGACAAGCTTGTTTAAATAGGCGCTTTTACAGCTTTTTTAGCATTGAAACGGAATCATCCGCCATGTCAGCTTCTCACTCGTGATAAATGAAATCTGATTCCTGCCGCTGGTCTGAGCTCAGTTCAAGGCGTCTGTTCGCTAACTGAACAAAATTATGTTTATTTATTATTATAAAATAATCAAAATGATATTGATGCCTGTTTATGATTTCATACAGCTATATCTAACAAAGTCTTGACATCATATCCGGGAGAAGTCAGTAAATTCGAGTAAAACACAGGCTTTGCTTATCCCATGCGAATGCGCCACGCAAAACTCACAGGGTAATTTCTAAATCACAGAGGTCCCTAGATAATACTAATCCCGTGCGAATTGTGCTAAAGAAAAGCTTTTATAGAAACCAGGCCCAGCAAATTATTTTGTGATTCATTCTTACGTCATAGCGCTACAAAACACGCCTCTACAGCATGTCTAATTCAGTAGCCCCTCCCAGCAACTCATGGAGCTGATTGGCTCGTGCTAGCTAGCCAACAACAATAAACATGCCAAGGAAGATAGCAAGATATTGCGCTATTGCTGGTTCTGGAAGAACACAGTCGCTGCAAAAGCTTCCTTTGGATCCTGATTAGAAATGTGTGGTTGAACTTTATCTTCAAAGGTGCACTATGCAACTTTCCGTCCACTGGAGGGCGCCTATTCAAAACAAATGTGTAGTTTGATGACGCAAAGTGTGAGCGCAGCATCTTGGGAGATGTGGTCTTCTCATCACAGCCAGTGGAAAATTAGCCTAGAAATCTAGACGCACCCTAGCGGCAGCGAATTTAATTTGCCCGCAAGTGTCGTCTAGGAACTCTCAATACACGTCTGAGCTGTATTCCTCAGAATCTGGACGGCCCAATCACATCATGTATAGAGTCAGCGGGCGGGGCCATAATGACGACGGCCGAGTTGCGTTTGTGTGCTTCTAGTAAACACAGAAACTGGCGAACGGCGGCCTTTCGAATCAGCTTTGACCGCGATCCTGGAAGACTTGGAGTTAAGCTTTTCTCTGAGAAAAGAACAAAGAACGGCACTGACGTCATTCTTAAAAAGGGAAGATGTGTTCGGAGTTTAGCCGACCGGATACGGCGAATGTTTAATCTATCAACAAGCTCTGTTTCACCTTCGTTGCTCTGGTTGGTGTAGCGCTATCCTATCGCGTGCAGAGGGAGTTTGAAAGACAACCATTTATCCCGCCCCTCGGATTGCACCCTGTCTATGGTGAGTTTCCAGACCAAACATCTTGATGTGGGTCTGGCTTGTCAGGCTAGTGGGAAATAGGACTTGGGCAGAAATCACGTTCATGCATCCGGTTATTAACGTTACTGTAGTCTAAAGCAGAGCAGGACCGAGTGTTGTGGACCTGAGCACAGCTGCTGGAGCGATTGTTAAACAAATACCCGCCTCGCGAATACCGGGAATTTTATTATGACGGGACGGGACACAGTCGCCGGGCGCCTGCACAGATCCGCTCTTCCGATTATGATTTTGAGGTAATGCAGCTCTGTTTATCATATTAGATACATTTAAGTGTGTTTAAAACAATGTTATGACCTTGTTCACTTGTTCACACTGCTAGAGTAAATCGCTCCTGCCAAATAAACGCCAAAACCGAGGGTAGCGCAGGTATGACGCAATTGACAGGCGACTCCTTCAAATGCAATGCTGAAACGTCCCTGTCCTTAGTTACAATAGCAATTTTCTCACAATTTGCAAATAGTTGGAAACATCTGGGATATTGTAGGTACTCAACTGAACAAAATATTTAACACAGGCCTAGTAGTTTTTGGATATTTTACTGCAAAAATACTATATAGTGCACCTTTAATGAATTTCCAGCTCACTTGGGGAAGACATGTTCACTTCTTTTTACTGGGGAATCAAATCTGCGTCAATGCTGGATTTGGATCCGACAGGAATGGTGCAAAACACTTGTGAGTAAAACGTGTTTTGATATGTAGTATTGCATTGTTATCGTTTTGCTAATGTGTACGTGTCTAACAGAAACATACCTTTAGCACGCTGGACTCAAGACACTTATGGTCCAGGGGCCAGGGCTCGCAAAGCCCGGCAGGCCGAAGAATCTCTTATTCCGTTCTTGATGTGTTGTTGTCTCTCGAGTCTCGACTTGACATTTTAAGGGCGGCGCGCGCGCGTGCACACACATGTTCGCGCTTAGATCAACCGATCGTGCGGGCTATGTGTAATATAAAAATAATAGTCCAATCAATTGCGGGTGGATGACAAATAAATAATTGTGTTTGTTTGATAAAGACGTTTACGATCGAGAAAATCATTCCGGTTGGTGCTTCTCCCTCAATCTCTCCTCTCCCTCATGTGAACTGACAGCAGAGAAGCTCATTAAATATGCAAATCTTCTCCAACCCTAGCCGTGGGTGTTTACTTCCAAGTCTCCTGTGCGTCACGCCCATCAAAACCCAGCGTTCAGAAGACAGCCTCAAAACCAGTGTAGAAAATAGCCTTTCTGGTTATGATGTTTTTAAATGTAAAAAAACACACAAACATAATTAGTTGACCTCAGACAACAGTATAAAAAAATAGAAAAAGCCAGTTCATGACACTTTTAAAACTCTTGGACGTATTTCTAAGAGTCTAGCTACTCTATGCTGCAAACTTTACATAGAGCCTACTTCACATACTTTTGTTTAAAATCCAGTGTCCAGTGATAAAATCCAGTGTTTGATACGCATTGTCACAGTTGTAAACATGTTGGCTGTTTGAGGGGGTTTGGTGGCATCTTTGTTTCCAGTTTGTCTCAGTTATTGATTGATATGGAAACCACAGATAGGTGACTTAATTAAGTACTGCAATGTTGTTGCCTTTTTTCATCATATTGATGCTAGCCTAGTTTGTACATTGTCGTGGACTATTTTTTCTTTATGTAAAATAATTATGTGGAATATATATGCTACAGGAGATAAATAATTTCAAACTCAAGTACATTTTCATATCCACATATTATGTCACCCTTATGAATCATACTCATATTTAGCAATCATTG